>NC_056623.2:112688707-112988707 GCF_002870075.4 Lactuca sativa
GAAGATTATTTCAAAAATGACTTAATATAAAATATTGTATTGTTATGGAATGAAGATTCTTTCAAAATGACTTACTATAAAACATTGTATATGCTTGTAGGATGTGACAAATATTCCAAGAATGACATCCTAATTTTATAAATTGTTACTATAAACTTGTTGTATTTGTTTATTTTTGGACATTAGTTTCTTGAATATTGTTAAAAATAGATAATTATTCTTTAAGAATGTTCTTATTCAATATGTTCATTCAATAATATGTATTCTGTAAGAATATGCAATCTATCTGAATTTCTATTCTACCAAAATATGCATTCTGATAGAATTAAAAATAAATTAATTAAAAAAATCACAATTCAAAATTAAAATAATAAAAAATCCCTTAAAATCTGAAAATTCATTTCTTAAATTTGTGTTTCCTAATTTGAAATTAATGGAAATGTACGATTGTACCTTTTTTAATTAAATTGTATTATTCTATTTTTTAAATTTAATAATATAGATAAATGACTTTCTTAAAATAAGTAAAATGATTGGTCCATAATCATTCCTATATATATATATATATATATATATATATATATATATATATATATATATATATATATATATATATATATATAAGAAAAACGGTTATTAGTGGCAACGAAGATCGTCGCAAAAACTTGATAAAATCGATGTTGTTGCCTTTAGCGGTGACACATCACTGCTAATGTGTCGCCACTACTGCCTCGTTGCTATTGCTTAAAATCATGGGTAAAGAAACTTGTCGGTGCTAAGACCCCTATACATGAAGTAACGGTTATCACATTGGTCACACACATCTAATTTTACCATTACTACTAACGTATGACTTGGATATCTCGATAAAAGAGTTATGTCCTCGTTCGAACTTGGGATAGTTGTGATGTGCATTAGCAGTCCAACTTTTTTTCAATAGACATGATGCAACTGAAACATAATTTAGGGTTTACGGTCTACTTTACAGAAAACAAAAATCAGATAGAGTATTTATAAAGTAGATGATTAGAAAAGTTTCCCTTGAAATGCGAACAACAATTCGGAAATAAATTAAGTATTCATAAGGGTAGTCTTCTAAACCTACCTTTTCAATAAATTATCTCATATGCGCATGTGTATTATATGAATTTATGTTTAAGAAAAATATGGCAACATTTTCCCTTAGCTCCCATGTATGTATGTATATATATATATATATATATATATATATATATATATATATATATATATATATATATATATATATATATATATATATATATATATACACCCAACGAGAATAGAAAATGACAACCGAATCTGTCTTAAACAAACAATCATGTAATACATGTTCATATACTAGATGAGATAAAGTACTCAAAAACAGTCCCATAACAGGGAGAACCCAAAATTAAATTCTAAACCAATTTTAGGCTTTTATTTCTAAGCTCATGATGATTACAAAGAAGAGACACAAACGAATAAAATTTGGAAGAAATGTTTTGTCATTTATAACATCTTACTTTTGTATATTTTTGTTGTTATGGTATTAAATTTTGTTTTAAGTCTTCTATAATATAATTTTACTTTAAATATTATATTGTTTTTTAATTTGAGAGTTGTACTTTGCATATATTTTTTTATTAAAAGTATCTTTTATTCCTATTATAACATTGTAGTTTAAACAATTATCTTATGTTGTTTTTTAGTGTAGTATTGTATTTTAGATGACTTTGTGAATTATTGCATGTTACATTTTTTGTTTATTCTATTATAGCATTCTATTTTACACATTATGTACTTTTGAGGGATTGTCTAATTAAGTTGGTATTATTCGAGGTTATTTTGTCGACATTGAAAGAAAATTTTACAATCGAATAGAATTTGGATGATTTTTTTTTTGTTAAACATACAATCATGATGATTACACAACTAACGAATAATTCTAAATAATTAAGTCATAAGAAACACAAACTTTTAGGCATAAAAAATGAAGTACAACAAAAACAAAAAGTTATTATGAACTAAATCTTTAAAATTAAGTCCTTACCAATTAAATCATTATCAATTAATTTCTTAATGATTATGCCCTTAATGATAAACCACTTGAAACTTAAGTTATGTTCCAAATTGCATGCAACTAAATATATGCATTCCAAATTGCATACATAATTTTCTATTTCCATAAAAATACACATATATACACATAATGTCCACTTTTCATGTCTACATTACACATACAAATACGTTATATACACATACAACTGCACATACCTATACATTATATACTCATACCACTCATTATATACCTAAACACACATATACATACACAAATACACATACATTATATTCTCAAATACACATACAAATACGAAAAACATAATTATATACACAAATACGCATATAAATACATTATTTTATACAAAATAAAACATATAAATATAAAAAATTATGAGAACACCGAACCTGTGAGACTGTCTTGATGATTTTCAGTCAGAAAACGATGGTGGTGGTGATTCTCCAACAGGATTTCGGTGAGTTGAATTTCCATCAGATTTCAAGAAATCCGGCAAGAATGACTAAGCAAATCAGAAAAAAAAACAACATATCAACGGTAAGAGAAGAAAGCTAAAATGAAACACAAAAAAAAACTTATCTATGTCGTAAACAGTGGGGACACTGGTATTGCACTTTTGTTGATCACTGGTAGTGGGGATGGTGTTTTTTGGTTTCAATCGGACTAATCTATGTCATAGTCATCAATGGAATAAAGAAATCACCGGAGCAAACTATGTTGGAAAATGGAAGCAAAAGGGTAAGAAGGCATATGCAAAAGGGATTTATCTTTGATGAGCAATAAGGGCGACGACTTCGATATCAGCAACAACATAAGTCAATTGTAGCAACGACAGTGGAGAAAAACAAAAGTCCACATTTTTTCAATTATTAGTGGGGAAACCTATCACCGGTATTAGTGTCTTCGCTACAATGTTTATGCAAATTGGAGTCCTAGCCATTGAATTTTATGCTCAATTGAATGCATGGGGTTTAATAGAAATTTATTATTAGCGGCGACATCAACTATTAATGACAATAGTTAATGTTGTCGCCACTAATAATGGTTGTCGCCGATATTAGCGTCGTTACTAATGCCATATTTTCTTATATTCTTATTAAACAACTCATTAGCAAAAAGGGATAGTTTATATATATATATATATATATATATATATATATATATATATATATATATATATATATATATATATATATATATATATATCCTTATAAAGCTAGCATTTTTTCTTTCATCATATTCATTTGAAACTCCCATTCATTTTTTCTTTCACCACATTTATTTGAAACTCCCATGACTTTTCAATTTTCTTTCTAATAATGATTATAAGTTGGTTAATAAGGTTAAATAAATATAAAACCTAAAGTGTAATCATATATAAATTAAATTTCAATATTAAAAGAATATATTTTCTTTTATTTATAAAGTTATGTTTATAACTTTTAACATATTATACTTAAGTTATTAGGTCTAATATGTTGTTATATGTAAATCATTATCATTTTAAAGCTACACCTTTTGAATAATTTGTATAAAATACTTAAATTGTTAATTTAAATATAACCTTACATCATCAACTTAAATATATATTTTTGTTCAACTTGAACAACCGAAAGAATATTTTGTAAATACTTAAAAGTGATAAATTGTAGTGACTTTCTAATAATGATTATAAGTTGGTTAATATGGTTAAATAAGTATCAAACCTAAAGTGTAATAATAAATAAATTAAATTTCAATATTAAAATAATATTTTTAGTTCTACTTATAAAGTTATGTCTTTAACTTTTAACATATTATACTTAATTTATTTGATTTAATATGTTGTTGTATGTAAATCATTATCAATTTAAAGCCATAACGTTTGAACAGTATTGAAAAAATACTTAAATTGTTAATTTAAATATAAAATTACAGGGTCAACTTCAATATAAATTTCAAATACACTTAAAAAACCCAAAGAATATTTTGTGAATAGTTAAGAATGATAAATTGTAGTGCTAAATGTAAAAACTAAATTTTAATATCAATTTAACTAAAATATTTCTTAAAGATATTTTCATAATCGTTAAAAGTTTTTAAATAGTTAGCTCAAAATAACCTACAATAACAATAGTTAAAAATAACTCTATATAAATGATTATATTGTTACCTTTAAAATAAAAAAAAATTGTTTGATGTTTTAAATAATTACAATGATAGAAATTAAAAAGTTAAGAAAATAAATTTTAAAAAATTAATTAATAATAACTACAACTATAAATAACATCAAACTATATATTATATTTTATTTTATTTATGAGTAACCCGTGGGTAGAGGTCATTCAAAAGATTGAGATTATGCAGTTTTAATGGATGTATATATTATCATATAATTTAAAATAGAGTAAATTACATGAATGGTCCCTATGGTTTAGAGTAATTTGCATATTTGGTCACTGACTTATTTTTTTTAACTCGGAAGGTTCCTACTATTTGCTTTTGTTACGCACTTGGTCCATGTCTTATCTAAAAATACTATTTTTCCCTTGATTTTCTAATTTATTTAAATAAACACACCCCCAACCCCACCCATTCACCTTACATTACATACCCCATTATTTTTCCCTATTTAAATAATAGTCTTTTTAGGTAAGACAGAGACCAAACATGTAACAAAAACAAACAGTAGGGACAAAGCGCATAACAAAAACAAATCGCATTGTCCTTCCGAGTTAAAAAAACAAGTTAGGGACCAAGCACGCAAATCACCATAAGGACCATTCGTGTAATTTACTCTTCAAAATAATCAATATATTATATCTCCTTGGTATATGATTTATTATATCAAATTTAACAATAATATTATTGTTATATTTAAAAAAACATGTAAAGATTTCAGTTATATAGATGCTTCTGTGCAACGCGCGGGCATTCGCGTAATATATATATATAAGAGTTCATTTTGAGACAGATATAATTTTGTGAGATCGTGGAACCATTTTTTTAATAAAATATTCTAATATTCTATTGTTCGTAAAAATAGAATATGCAGTATATTCTAACATTACATGTTTTAGAATATTTTAATGTAAAATATTTTAAAATTATTGTTTTAGAATATTAGAATATTACACATATTTAGTTTTTATGAACACTAGAATATTAGAATATTTCAATAGAAAAAAATGGTATCACGGTCTCAGAAAATTAGGCCGTCTCACATGAATCTGACTATATATATATATATATATATTATGACACAACTTAACTTTTTGACTTTATCTCTTACAAGAATCCAATTACTGTTAGGGTTTTTGGTTGTGGATGATAATAGAGTTTTGAGGTGTACGTGTGGTGGTTGTAGTAATATAAGTATTCTTTTTCACATATTGGTTAATAGTCAACACGAAAAGAAGATTGTGTTTCCTATTTTTCATGGATCCCACGGTGGGATTCCTCCTTCAGGGTCATATGTTCTCCATCATACATACTCAAGACCTTCCCAAGCTGGTGACTAATTGTAATGGGACATTTCTTAATATTTAATCTCATGGGCTTCCGTCGTTCGAATTTAAGGTTTGACAAGAAAGGGTATTACATAATTGGAAAATATAAAATAGAGAAGTAGAGACATGAAGTTAGGTGTTCAACAAGGAAGTATTGGTGAAGTTAAGGAATGTTGAAAACTATTAATAAGGACACTCTATTTTGATCCTTTGGTTTAGTTATCGCAAATGTAAGGGGCTCTATTAGACTAGATTGAATCTTTGTGTCATCTTAATAGTTCAATTCAACAAAAGTACTATTTAAAATACCACTAAAGGACTGTGGATCATATGCTCATGGATTAAAGTTGTTAGGTGATCGTCCTATTTTTATAACATAATAAATCGTATTAACTATCTTGAATTTATGTGTGATTGCCTAAGAATGACACTACTATTATAGAATGTTGAACATTATGTGCAGGTACTTATATAGTCTAAAAGTGGGTGGAACCTGCAGTAAAAACGAACAAAAGGAAGCTAACAAGCATAAGGACAAATTGTGCAAAGTTATGAAGAAAATGTTGTTGGGAAAATTGACCACTCTTCAATGTGTTTGTCATATCTCAAGCTCTGGATCTCCGATTGACCCGATTCAATAAGTTATGGAAAGTAGAGAAAAATTCCGACAACTTACATGTTTTCAGATTCTTTTGATTATGCTGTTTTCTGTAACAGCCCAAAATCTCAAGTATTGTTAAATTGCATTTTGGGGGTGTTTTAAAGGGGAGACTCGGCGAGTCGGAGCCAGACTCGCCGAGTAGGGTCGCAGACTTGGTCGCGGGTTCGCGACGTGACTCGACGAGTCCAGTTATGGACTCGGCGAGTCGACGCTGTTCAGCAGAAACCCTAGCCGTTTCGTATTGGGTCGTATATAAGGGTTGTATTGTCGTCATTTCGCGTCTTTTGGCCGATTGTGGAGAACCCTAAACGACTGTGGCATCTAGAGCAAGCTTGAATGCCATTATTGGCCTTGAAGAAGTTGTTAGGCAAGAAGAAGAGGAGTTTTGGCTAAAGGAGCAGCAAGGGAGTCATATTCTGAGGGTTGGGGACACAGAGGACGCATTATTCAGGTAAGAACTCGAATTATCCTCTGCTATGTTGATGTGTTATGGGATTAGGGTTTATGAAACCCAATTGGTGAGTTGTTGGATTATTATGTTGTTACACATGAGTTTATACCCTAGTAATAGGATGATTAGAGGTCCAGAAGTTCCATGAGTGTGTATCTCGGGAAAAACGTATCTCAGGAAGCAGTTGGAACGACTGCATGGCATGGACTCGCCGAGTCGGATGATCAGACTCGGCGAGTAGCTTGAAGATTCACTGGGACTCGCCGAGTTGTTCTTCAGACTCGGCGAGTGGAGTCGGGGTGGCCCCGCGATTCTTCCAGGGGTGACTCGTCGAGTCAAAGAGGATACTCGACGAGTAGTAGGGGGAATCTTAGAGGACTGAAGGACGACCAGACTCGCCGAGTCGCCAGGGAACTCGCCGAGTCCAGTCGAGCAGACAATGGACTGTTGACCAGAGTTGACTGGTGTGTTTTCTTAGGGTCAGTTAACGTGGAAGATAGAAGTACTAAGAAGGGATATATGATGAGACAGGGAGCTTGGAGCTCGGAGGATCAAGTGCAAGGGATTTCGGGAGTTGTTATCTTCCAGTGACCGCGAGGTGAGTCTTCTCACTATACTTCACCCGGAAGGGTTTGATTGTGTGATCGGAAGGTCAAGTATGTTATGTGTTATGCTTATATGCTGTAAATGGAAAGTTAGTTGCTACGTGTGATATTCATGTTTGTATATGGGCCGGAAGGCAAGGTATTATGCGACAGGAAGGTCAGGTATGATATATGATATATGTGCTTTATGTGTTAAAGTGTTGGTATTATGTGTTATATGTGTGTATGGGCCGGAAGGCAATTATCTTGTGGATCGAAAGATCCGGGCCGGAAGGCAATTATCTTGTGGATCGAATGATCCGGGCCGGAAGGCAAAGTTATGTGAACCGAAAGGTTCGGGCCGGAAGGCAATGCTATGTGAACCAAAAGGTTCGGGCCGGAAGGCAATGTTATGTGGACCGAAAGGTCCGGGCCGGAGGGCGTATGTGCGCAAGGTATTTTGGGGAACTCACTAAGCTTCGTGCTTACGTTGTTTATGTTATGTCGTTTCAGGTTTTACAGTAACACGGGATGGCAACGGTTCGATTGTACACACCGAAGAAAGAGTTGTGTTTTGGAGGATCCTGGTCTTTTATTATAATGAAAATGAAACTATGTTTGTAATTTGAATGTGATTAAGATTTTAAACAAGTGTTTTTAATATTAAATTGATTATTTAAACAAAAATTTTATTTTTGAAAATCTTGGTGTTACAAATTGGTATCAGAGCCTTGGTTTGAGGGATTCGGACGCGCCTACGGGTAAATCTGGACTCAAACTGAGGAAGTAAGAAAAAGTTTTCCAAATAAATGGTTTTCTAAAAGTGAATAAGAGTTCAAAGAGAAAGCAAGAAAGAGCAGTGTGTACAATCAGCCAGAGCCAAACGGTGATTTCCCAAAATACCCTTGCTTTTGTATTATGAAATATCTATTATGCACTTTATGAGACATTATTGCATGCTAGAGACAGGCTAGGTACTTCACATCTTAGGACTAGAATGGCCTGATTTGTGATGCCTTAGTCTAGGGTTTGCTGTTATATGTGCGTTATGCTTTTATGTGTATGTGGTGGGTGAGAGTATCTAGTTAGAACGCACAAGGGGTAAAGCTACGGAGTACAGAGGTACTTCCGAGGATGAGTCGAGAAGGTGGAGCTACCACAGATGGGGAGTCCTATGTATGCTTCAATGCTCGAATGCTGCTTGCTTTGTGCTTTGTGGAGTTATCGATGATGGGAGTCAGCTATCAAGTGAGTATGACGATACTCAGGAGGTAGAGGGCTGGCATCATTGGGAACTCTTCAGCAGCTGATAGCAAAG
Organism: Lactuca sativa; assembly: GCF_002870075.4. NCBI lineage: Eukaryota > Viridiplantae > Streptophyta > Magnoliopsida > Asterales > Asteraceae > Lactuca > Lactuca sativa. Next base: position 112,697,287 of record NC_056623.2, read on the forward strand.
AAGTGGGAGGACAGCGGAAGGGACTAGGGAGTAAACCTAGCCAGATGAGTGCGCTGGTAGAGTAGAGGATTTCGCTGGAAAGCGAGCACGCGCGATGAGATTGGTGAAAGAGCAGGTTTATCAGCTACTTAGGAACTCTGGAATGGTCCGTGTGGAAAGTATGGGTAGATGTGGCAGGTAGTATGGGCCCGTACTACTGAAAGCAGAGGACCCATATTTGATACAGGGGGCATTCTAAAGGTCCTAAGTAACAGATTGAGGGGCGATGTTATGGTTCGGATGCCATACATCGGAGCGGATACAGAGTGATGTTATGGTCTGGGCACCATACATTGGATCAGATTGAGATGGATGTTGTGGTCCGAGTGCTATACGTTGGAGCAGATTGGGGAGCGGTGCTATGGTTCAGGTACCATACACCGAAGCATGTTGAGGAGGGATGTCATGGGATGAGTACCATGGTTCGTAGTGGATGATGTTCGTGGCCGTCTTGTTATCCGGTTATGACCGATGAGGTGGAGATTTGACGCTATGGGTTTCAAGCCTGTAGACAGAGGAGAGGTCACCTTTTGGGTAAGAGTCAAAAACAGAGGAAAATTTCAGTTGAGTTGAGCAATCGGACGACAGAGGAGAGGTCACCTTTTGGGTGAGTAGTGTCATTTATGCTCGTGTGCCAGACGCGAGAGGTTTGGTGTTTCAGTTCTGGATTTGGGAGTACACCCTGCTGGTAGTTATCGATAATGGCTTCCCTTAGAGCATCAGGTAGCGGGTGTACCGCGAGACAGAGATTTATCGTGAACAGACAGTCAGTTGGGGCTGAGGTAGTCGAGAACCACACCACACCTAATTGAGAATAATAGGTTGGGGTATAGTGGTAGCAGTGAAGAGTTCAGACGAGTTTTGCAGTGCGGGGAGTCGTCGTCTAGGTTGAGAGTAAGTCCCTGTTCTTGGGACAAATCCGACGTTGGATACGGATTGATGAGTTGAGAGGAGAGGAACGATGATGCTGCAGTGCATTCTACTAGCCAGATATGTTATCGAGCAGTGCAGGTGCTTAGTATTAGATCTGTATGGGATTTGGAACGATTAGAGGCAGCCGTGATGAGAAGTTCTTGGAGAGTTAGCTAGAGGTTCAGAGTATAGGGGATTGTTTGACTCCATAAGGGGGGGGATTATCGGGTGTTGCACAACACTTTTCTGGAGCAGATACGATTTCGCTGGTGAAGGATAGTCGGGGTTTTTCAGTATCGGGACTTCTATTATGCGAAGCCTCCCACATTCGATGGAGTTCAGGACTCGATTGTTGCTATGAGATGGTTATCAGACATGGAGGGGTGTTTCTCCACGAGTTTATGCCCTGCTGATCAGCGGGTGGGGTGTGCTCTGAACCTGTTGAGGCTCGGGGCGAAGGATTGATGGAGATTGACCACGAGGTCATTTTCTGATGCGCAGAGGGCTGCAGTTTCATGGGATCAATTTAGAGGGATGTTCAGTACTCGCTATGTTCCGTGGGATGAAAAGGAGAAATTGGCTCGGAAGTTCCTTGAGCTGAATCAGGATTTGGAGTCGGTGACTGAGAGCACCGGGATGTTTATTGAGAGGGCGATATTTTGCCCTGAGTTCGCTTCGGAGCAGGCTCAGATGCCCGATATTCGAGTAAGCTCAAGGGGGTATCAGACAGTTCGTGTCTGCGCGGAGGTGCGAGACCCTGTTGGAGTTGCAGAAGGCCGCCATGTGGCGTGAGTTAGAGGTTAAGTTGCAGTTGCGTGAGCTGGGACAGGCCCCGGTGCAGTCGCAGTCGGCGCCGAAACGGTTCAGGACCGTAGACGTTGAAATGGGGGATCGGAGCGGTCACACTTGTGGGAAGTGTGAGAGAGATGGCGCCGGAGCTTGTTGGCTCAATGGTGCATGCCACGAGTGCGGAAAGGAGGGGCATGGTGCACGGGGTTGTCGGCAGTCAGTGCCAATTCGGGATTCCAGGATTTGTTATCAGTGTCGGCAGGTTGGACATTTGAGGGTCAAATGTCCACAGCTTTTGCAGGATCGGTGCAGGCTCTAGCACCGGCCACCTTGAGGAGTTCAGGAGGAGGACAGGATGGAGTAGAGCCCAAGGGCTCAGGGTTGTGTTTATCGGCTTGCGGCAGGGGGAGACGGAGCAGTGTCGGAGGCAGCTGCGGGTATGATGCTGTCTTGATGTCTTGATTAGCTTGCGTTGTTTGTGGCGTATTGTTGGTGCGGGTAGTGTGGATTTCGATGCGGTAGTCGTTGTTTCGCGGGATTGGCATGGTTATGGATTGGTGCTTCAGGTTTCGTTTTGGCATTCGTTGTTCTCTGGTGGTTTGGTATGGTTATAGCCTGGTGTTTTAGTGCCGGTAACTTTGTGCGGTTTTTGATGCGATATTCAACCTTTGGCAGGTTGTGGGTTTGGTTATGGGTTATTGCTTGGGAATTCCGTTGGTCATCGTTCGTGAGGGTTGATAGTGGAGGTGCGGCACTGGGTTGAATGACGGGTAGCATCTGCAGTTGTGGAGTGGATAATTGAAAGATCGGATTCTTTTGAGCGGATTGATCAGGGAGGAGATGTGTTTTGCTGAGGGTTGCTTACGCTTGTGGGAAGCAGTCAGTGGGTAAATGTTCTCTTTGTGCAGGATTGTTCTGGGAGGTCATTAATGACGATCGGTGGCAGTTAGTCAGTGCTTTAGTGGGGGAGAATTAGAAAATTCTCCGGGAGATCGATGAGTATGTGAGGGTGCTTAGCTGCCGGGATTCAGCAGTGTTTGTCAGCGCAAAGTATAGGCTGACGAGAGCGAGTGTTGGATATGCAGGGCGAAAAACAGACCTAGGGCAATTGTTTGTGGAGGCCTGAGAGGAGGTCGGGATTAAGCTTGAGTAAGTAATCGGAATTTTGCGATCAGAGTATTGGTACGTTTGAGGTACGAGATGGGTTGTACTGCATTAATCCCACGGGCTTATGTTGTGCATGTTTCTAGAGCTGGAACCGGAAGGTTCCCAGGGTTAGGACCTGAGGGTTCGCAGAGTTTGGGTGTACGGACCCACGGAGATATAGCCTCGAGTGGCTAGTATGTGTTATGAGAGTCGGTCCAGTCATACTGGAGACTCTGTTGGTATTGCTGGATTAGTTTGAGATTTGCGGATCACGTATGTTGCAGTGTGATTGCATTGGAAGGTCTGGCCCTGGGTTGTTGATCTTGTTTAGCGGAGGCAGTGATTTTGATGAGTGGAGAGAGTGCATGGGATTGAGAGCCCCTATAATGAGAACCAGAGTATGTGAATAGCAGTTACGCAAAAAGGGTGGTGTCGCTTGGGGCGAGCACCGTGGCACCGGTTGGAGTGGCATTATGTTCAAGAGAGTTCCGCGGAAAAGGAAAAGAGGAGGGTATGTAACTCCGAAGGGGGTGCAAGTCCACGAAAGTGGAAGCTGCAGGGCAGAGTTATGGTTAGGGTATTTCGAGTATGGTTTTGAGCATCGTGTTCGCGGCGATGGAGTAGGAACCCATCCGGTTGGGATGTCTGTTGAGGTTCAGAAGGGATGCATGGAGAGAGAAAATTTTAAATTCTCAGTGTGAATCTGATCAGAGTGTAAGGTGGATGTAGTGGTTCGTCTTGGGAGATGTTCGAGGATATCATCAGTGTATCGGGTCTTCCAACCTACGAGTGTTGGGGCTAGTTCAGCATGTGTATATGATGTCAAGAGGAGAAATTGTGAGAGTTACTCTGGGAGTGAGGATGGATCTCTCAGTTGGTCTGGGATGGACAAAGTGGGCTTTGGATCGGGGATCCGGTGGTTCAGGGCTTCCTAACCCTTATTGGTCGAGTGATGGTTGGGGTTTAAGAGCAGAGTTGCATTTTGGGTAGTTCTCGGTTACAGAGAGAGATGGACAGTACAGAGTTTGGGCTTCAGTCGACAGAGCAAACTCAGCAGGTTAAAGAGAGTTAGTGATCGTCTAGAGTTATCAGTAAAGTTATGCAGGCAGACGACGTTGCGAGTATGTGATTCAGGTCAGCGACTCCGTATTTCTGACAGGGTGCATCGATTTAGAAAGAGGGGGTAAATGGGGGGCCCCGGTATGTTGGGTCTTTTCGTGAAGGTGCGAAGGTAGGAAGGGTGGCCTATCGGTTGGAGCTGTCAACGGAATTTGGACGGATCCATGACACTGGTATGTGTCGCAGTTGAAGAGGTGTATAGCGGATGAGTCAGCAGTGGTTCTACCAGAGAACGATTAGGTGGATGCGAGCCTGTGTTACGGCGAGAGGCCAGTGGCCGTCGGAGATCGGAAGAGCAAAGTTCTGAGGAACAAGGAGGTACCTCTGGTATTGGTTCAGTGGCAGCCTCGGAAGAGATTGGTAGTGACTAGGGAAGTCGGTACGTGTGATGCGGGAGCGGCATCCAGAACTATTTTCAGAGTGAGACTTCGAGGGCGAAGTCTAATTCTAGTGGGGGAGAGTTGTAACAGCCCAAAATCTCAAGTATTGTTAAATTGCATTTTGGGGGTGTTTTAAAGGGGAGACTCGGCGAGTCGGAGCCAGACTCGCCGAGTAGGGTCGCAGACTTGGTCGCGGGTTCGTGACGTGACTCGACGAGTCCAGTTATGGACTCGGCGAGTCGACGCTGTTCAGCAGAAACCCTAGCCGTTTCGTATTGGGTCGTATATAAGGGTTGTATTGTCGTCATTTCGCGTCTTTTGGCCGATTGTGGAGAACCCTAAACGACTGTGGCATCTAGAGCAAGCTTGAATGCCATTATTGGCCTTGAAGAAGTTGTTAGGCAAGAAGAAGAGGAGTTTTGGCTAAAGGAGCAGCAAGGGAGTCATATTCTGAGGGTTGGGGACACAGAGGACGCATTATTCAGGTAAGAACTCGAATTATCCTCTGCTATGTTGATGTGTTATGGGATTAGGGTTTATGAAACCCAATTGGTGAGTTGTTGGATTATTATGTTGTTACACATGAGTTTATACCCTAGTAATAGGATGATTAGAGGTCCAGAAGTTCCATGAGTGTGTATCTCGGGAAAAACGTATCTCAGGAAGCAGTTGGAACGACTGCATGGCATGGACTCGCCGAGTCGGATGATCAGACTCGGCGAGTAGCTTGAAGATTCACTGGGACTCGCCGAGTTGTTCTTCAGACTCGGCGAGTGGAGTCGGGGTGGCCCCGCGATTCTTCCAGGGGTGACTCGTCGAGTCAAAGAGGATACTCGACGAGTAGTAGGGGGAATCTTAGAGGACTGAAGGACGACCAGACTTGCCGAGTCGCCAGGGAACTCGCCGAGTCCAGTCGAGCAGACAATGGACTGTTGACCAGAGTTGACTGGTGTGTTTTCTTAGGGTCAGTTAACGTGGAAGATAGAAGTACTAAGAAGGGATATATGATGAGACAGGGAGCTTGGAGCTCGGAGGATCAAGTGCAAGGGATTTCGGGAGTTGTTATCTTCCAGTGACCGCGAGGTGAGTCTTCTCACTATACTTCACCCGGAAGGGTTTGATTGTGTGATCGGAAGGTCAAGTATGTTATGTGTTATGCTTATATGCTGTAAATGGAAAGTTAGTTGCTACGTGTGATATTCATGTTTGTATATGGGCCGGAAGGCAAGGTATTATGCGACAGGAAGGTCAGGTATGATATATGATATATGTGCTTTATGTGTTAAAGTGTTGGTATTATGTGTTATATGTGTGTATGGGCCGGAAGGCAATTATCTTGTGGATCGAAAGATCCGGGCCGGAAGGCAATTATCTTGTGGATCGAATGATCCGGGCCGGAAGGCAAAGTTATGTGAACCGAAAGGTTCGGGCCGGAAGGCAATGCTATGTGAACCAAAAGGTTCGGGCCGGAAGGCAATGTTATGTGGACCGAAAGGTCCGGGCCGGAGGGCGTATGTGCGCAAGGTATTTTGGGGAACTCACTAAGCTTCGTGCTTACGTTGTTTATGTTATGTCGTTTCAGGTTTTACAGTAACACGGGATGGCAACGGTTCGATTGTACACACCGAAGAAAGAGTTGTGTTTTGGAGGATCCTGGTCTTTTATTATAATGAAAATGAAACTATGTTTGTAATTTGAATGTGATTAAGATTTTAAACAAGTGTTTTTAATATTAAATTGATTATTTAAACAAAAATTTTATTTTTGAAAATCTTGGTGTTACATTTTCATTATCAAAAGGAGCACAGAAGATGAATGACACCCGTCAGACGTCAAGGATGTCCCCAAGGACGCCGACCTATTTTACCCACTTTTTCAGTACAAATCAAAGACAATAGAAGAGATGTAAAATACCATGAAGGACACCTAGACGTCCTACATAATGTCAAAGATGCCAACGATGACGCCGGCGTGGAAAAATACCCTGAAAATCAGTTTTTCAGCACCTATTTAAAGAAGACTTAATCTTAATCAAAGGTGGATTCCCCCCACCACCCATACCCCAACGATTTTCCCTAGTGTTGGAGGGTTCCAAACACATTCCAAGATTGTCCAAACACATATTTGATTATTCCAATCTAAATTCAAGACGATAAATCATCAAGTTCATCATCAATCAATGTTGGAAGATCGTTCAACCAGTGGATCCACATCAATTCTATAAGGTTCTAGATTTGGTTGCTTTTTCCCTAAGATCCATTGTTTTTATGATTTATTGATCACCAAACATCATCAGCTTTATGATTCTTAGTTTCTTTATGGATTTTACTTTTGATTTCATTGTTTTTTTTCATGTTATTGGTTTTATGAACTCAATGGAAGGCTAAATCATTAGGTTTATTTCCAGGAATGTTTAGGATGATTTGATGAACGTGTTTTGATTATTACTTCTATTCTAATCAACTTAGACATAGGGAGAAAGACAATTAGTTGGAATAATATAATGTGTTCCCAAATTTATTTATTGCATATTAACTACCCTGACTTATGTTTTCATAATTAAATTGGAATTTAAGGGAAGATAAACATGTGAATATTAATCATCCGACACTGAACCAGAAGTAACCTTATTTTTCTCATTGGTAATCCTTTGGAATGTAAACTTCTAGTTTTATTATAATCTTAGTTTAAGTATTTTTTGTGACAATAGCAAGTACTTTTTCTTTCTTTCTGACTATTCTAACACAAAGTTTGACTACAAACTCCTCGTGGATTCGACCCGTACTTACCCAAGTTATCTAGTGTATTTGTAAGGATTATTTTTGACCGAGACAACGACCGCTATCAAATTTTGGCACCGTTTCCAGGGAGTTTTTGCGCTTAAATCTTTGTGTTTAAGTAGTCATTATTTTTTATTAGTTTAGAATCTTCTCTTTTTGTTGTTTCTATGTAGGTAAACCGGTATCTAAAAACAATGCCAAACATACATATATTCTTGCTAATATTCGACCTTGAAAGGAGGAATATATCGACAAGAATCAAGATAGGTGGTGTGGGATCGAATATTGGGCCAATATCAATTCTATAACGATCCATACAATGATTCATATAATTATAATCCATACGATGGTTAATATGATGACGATTATTGGCGGACTAACGATTTAGCTAAATGCCAACACCAAGAATCACATTGTTTCCCGGAAGGCCAAGAATCAGATAAATCTTCATTGAGCAAGGAGTTGGATCAAATGTTGGACATATCGAATTAAACTTTCAACAAGGAAGAAGACAACTCCAAATCAATTTCGGCTCTTGAAGATCAACTAAAACAAATAGCAGAGCAGCTAAATCAACAACCAACAGAATATCTTTCGAACACTATGCATGTGAATAAGGTAAGTTTTCTATGTGCTCAAAACATTTTGCGTAAACCTACACTAACTGAAGTTGAGGTTGTGGAGGAGGATTATGTATCTTTGGATGATAATGATATTGAAATAATAGTTTAAGTTAACGAAGTTGTAATCAAATTAGAAAAGTATAATGAAGAGTTTCATGAGTTAGAAGAATCCAAAGTTAGGGAGGGGTACATGGAGGCTAATACCACCCTTTACCCAACGACTTTGAAAAAATGTGAACCAAAATTTATTGATGTGATGGATTGTAAAAGATTCACTAATACAATCAAGGAAATATCATCATTGATCATCCCCTCTTGGCAACTATATATGCTGATATAAGTTGTTGGGAATGTGCGATAAAAGTGACATGTGGAAACCATAAACTGATACTCCTATTATTTGGACCTACTAATGATCCTTCAATCAGTGGTGAACTATTTGTGATCAATACTATCTATGATTGTGTCTACGAGCATACTACAAATATATCTATGACAACAACCACAATTTGGAGAAACTTTTACCTTCTACGAGCATACTACAAATATATCTATGACACCAACCACAATTTGGAGAAAGTTTTACCTTGTTACATGTCAACGGAGTTGGATGAGATCGGGTGTCAACAAGTGAAGAAAAAACTATGAACCATGAAACATGATCTCCTTCCTACCAAGAAATCAAAGATGAAGGTGTTTCACGATGCTCAACATCGAGTTAACAAATCCAACCAAAAAAAATTATGCTTGGCTTTTAAAATCAAGGTTTAAGTATCATTGTGGAAATATTAAATGAAAATTGGTAGAATTAGACAGTGTGACATCTCCAAAATCTCGGCCAGAAAAGACCGATTTTCATTTATGCTTTTAAAATAATTTCAGAGTAAATCCTTTTGATTTGAAAGAGTTGCAGAATTTGTTCCCAAAAACAAAACGTGATAAAACAATGTTTACCAAAGCATTTCATAAAAGAAATGTATTTTCATTATATAATCAAAACTCGGGATGTCATGTTCCGATACAGACCATAAAGCATAAACGATAACATTACAAGTCATTCAACAAATATATACATATACAGACTTGTAAACAAAACAACTTGATGGTTCATCCATCTTATGCCCTTGCGCCACTTCCTGTAATACAAATAAAACTGAGTGGGTCAGGCTCGAGAGCCTGGTGAGCATATAGGGTTTTCAACCCACAATAAATAATTATATTTAATTCCACCAACCAACGATAACCCAATTACCCATTCCCGTTATTCTCACTTTACATCCCTAAGACAACTAACATAAGGGACCTAGTCTAAGAATATTTCATCGGGGCGACAACACATGCTTCGGGGGTTCCTCAGCAATATAAGTCAAATAAGGCAACCATGAGGGGGATGGAGTACAGCGAATGAACACCCAAGTTCATTAACACCTACAGGTGGCGAGCCTGCTAGTGTTCCACATGACTGTCTAGAAAAGTCTGTGGTCGTCATCTAAACTCCGCTAGATGACTGAATCAAAACAACAACGAGGCCTCTCATCTGTTTATTACACACCAACTATCTACCCATGTTCTACCCAACATATTAGTAGATAAAAATATACATTTTTATACATAGTTTAAAAACCTGTATAGCATGCTTTAATCAATACATATTCCACATAGCAGATGAGGCACACACACATAACACGTATTTCATAGAAAACAAATCAGATCCATGAGATAAAAGAGAGTGAATATACATTCACACATATAACGCAAAATATACACATAACACGTATTTCTTATAAAATACTTCATAATTATGCGTTAGAAGAAAGTAAACACACACTTACTTGATCAGAAGATGATCGGACAGCACTACGGCTTACAGTAGTAGTAATCCTCAGCAGATCTGGAAGATCTTCACAAAAATCGAACTTCTCGCGGGCAGAGCTTCGGCTCGGAAACTCTTTTCTTCTCGGGATCTTCGGGTTTCGGAACTTGTTTCGGGTCTCGGGGTTGATACCGGGGCTTCGGGGGGTTAAAATAGGGCTTAGAGGGTGTATCGGGAGTGGGAGAGAAGGGATGGAGCAACCATAGTCGGCTGGCCCTTCAAATCTATTTATAGGGCAAATTTGGCCCTTGCCATGTCGTGGGATCCTTTTTCCACGTCGTGGGCTTGGTCGTCATTGCATACGACATTGAAAGTTGCATCTGGGGGACTCTCGGAGGTGTCAGGAGACTTGCCACGTCGTGGTCTCTGACAGTTTTTGGGGTTTCACGCCCCGAACTTCAGAAATTCATAACTTTCGCATACGAACTCCGTTTTCGACGTTTTTTATATCGACGCGAAGGTGAGATTATGTTCTACAACTCTCGTTTAGAATCCATTGGATAATTTTGAATTTATTTTTAATATATTATAATTATATTACTTATATATTATTTTTAGTAGGCCGGGACAAGAAAACTCCGTTCGAAATTCATAACTCCTTCATCTGAACTCCGTTTTCGTCCGTCTTTCCGTCGTTGCATTACTATCGATGAGATATTCAATTCTCATTTAGATCACTAAGGATGGATATCTATCTACCTTAAATTCACTATTTACGTCGCGCTGGGTCTTGCCGGTTCTGTTGCGAAACTTCGACAGGTCATAACTTCTTCGTTATAACTTGGATTTCGGCATTCCTTATATCTCCAGAATCCTTGTTTCGACCACTAAAACTTTATGTAAAGATATCGGGCTTATCTCACACTTTAATTTTGACGCTTACTTTTATCCTTTATTAATTATATCTTTATAATTAAGTAATAAGCACTCAAATACACATAATTCACATAATACTCAAATATTTCATCATTAATACTTCAAAAAGAGTTACAAGGGTTAACCTAGACTATTACATCAATGATAATGCCTAGCCTGGAAACACGGGCGTTACAATTCTATCCCCCCTTAGGATGATTCCATCCCCGGAATCACACGTCAATAAACTAATGCAGATAGCGACTCAACATGTCACTCTCCGTTTACCAAGTGAGATTTGACCCATTCGTATGTTTCCAACGGACAAGCACTAATTCGACCATCTTACGTCGAAGCTTCTTAGTCTTTCGGTCAACAATTGCCTCTGGTTCTTCAATTCACCTCTTGCTTTCATCAATTCTTAATTCCGAAATTGGAATTATATCGGGAACTTCTCCTGTGAACTTCCTCAAATAACACACATGAAAAGTGTTGTGAATTCTATTCAGTTCTTCGGGTAATTCGAGCTTGTAAGCTTGGTTCCCAATTCTCTTAAGAACTTTATGTTGGATTAATGTCTAAGTCCATAACTATAATTGGTAAGACTTGACCCGACCCGGCATGGTCCATTTGGGTTGCATACCATCATGCACTTGGATAGACTATAATGAGAGGAATAAGACACTTATGGTTATTAATATATTATAAGTTCTAGTATATTAATAATAAGAATAATAAGATTATTTAATTAGTATTGATCAAGAATTAATCTAGGATTAATTAAGTGATCAAAAGAAGACTAATTAAATATATGGGTTGATTGTGTAAATCATCCATACTTGTATAGTGGGCTAATGCTCCATGGATAATCAAGTTGGGCTAAAACCCATAGGATGGTCCATGGATGCTCCATGGTGTATTTGTACCCATGGATCCAAGGAAATGGAAAGCCATGACAATTAAGAGTTTACCCTAATTGTGTAACTATATAAGCATCTTATTATTGAGGAAAAATCGGCCACTAGTAGTATTCAAGAAAGGGCTAGCCGATTTTGGTGAGTGTAGAATTCTCTCAAGTCATTCTAAGTGTTTTGATGATTGTGATTCCATTTGAGGTGTCACACTTAGGGCACTAAGCACTCAAGCTTCATGAAGACTTTCTACATCAAGAGGTATGTATTCTATCTTGTTACATTCATTGTTTTGTATGCTAGATTAGGATAATACCTTGGAAGTTCTTATTTGCATGTATAATAGAGAAAACATAGATCCAAGGTATTTAGGGTTGCATGTACACTTAGGAGTGTTAGAATGCTCAAAACCCAACAGTGGTATCAGAGCCACGAGTTGTTTTCTGTTATATTGATGCAAATATTTTATTTTCAAAGTTGAAGAAAAAAAAACATGAAGTTTGTCAAATTTTAAGATAATTACTTGTTCTTGTGAAAAAACTAATTATTTGTAAAATTTGAATAATTTGCTTTATGAGTTGAATTAGGTCAAATTTAATAAAAGATAAAATAATATGATTATTTTATTAGTTTTAAAAGTTTGATCTAAAGAGTTTTTTTTTTTTTTGAAACCTCCCTAAGTTATGGATATGAAAAGGTTTTTTAAAAAAAATTGATTCAAAGTTTTATGGAGTTACAAAAAATTTGGTGTTAATGTTTTAAAGGATTCCATAACTTAAGAATAAGTTATGGATCACCAAAAGTTTTTTTTGTGTTACCTTATTTTATGAGTGAATTTAGATTAATGAATAAAATTATGTGATAGTTGGTTTTAATCCAAATTAATCTAAAAGAAGTTCATAAAATGTGTTTATGTAACTTATAAGTCACATTTATGAATCTTAAAACTCATAAAAGTTGGCAAAGGTTACAAAAATGAAGAGTCTAGTTCTAATTAAATGGTTTTATGACTCCATAACTTGTCCTCAAGTTATGGAGGACCAAGAGTCTCTTCATTTAATAAAATAAAATAAAATAAAAAAAAGTGTAACCTTAATTAATTCCATAAGTTATAAAATAAAGAAAAGTTAATTCTTTTATTAGTTTAAAGTCTTCCATAACTTGTCCTCAAGTTATGGAACTTGAAGAGTTTTTGGATTAAAACTACTTTAAACACATAAGTTATGGAATTAATTAGTTTTGAATAGTTTCAAAACTTGCCCTCAAGTTTTGGAATTTGTAAAGTTTTCACTTATGAATACTTTAATTCCAAGTTAGCCCTTAGAATTTTAAAAGTTAAAATTCAACCCTTATACTTTATAATATTATAAGTTAATAATATATATATATGTATAAGAGTAAAGTCAGTCTTACCGCTAGTACGCCTCATTCACGAAGCCGGTCTATAAGGTGGGTATAAGGTTGTTGCCTATAAAATGGCAACTTAATGGGTGTCCACTCTCACCCACCGCTTGCTTGACTGGTGGAGGGTCGTTAGCCGAACGGGTTTGACAGGACTAGAATTCTCCCTTCATTAAAAGTATTAATGATAATACTAAGTAACTAAACTCTTAATAATACCCAATCTTAGTTACTTAGGAAAAATGTGAATAAGGTGCTAATCCATGAAATTACACTTTACACTTTGTCTAAGTCGTTAGTGGAGCGTGTGTGGTTAACCGGCACACTAACTTGGACTTAACAAGGTAGGTAAAGGGTGACTTAATATTTATCATAGTATCGATGGAGCGTGTGTGGTTAACCGGCACATCGATTGAGGGGTAATTTATTAAGGGTACCAAGTGATTTGCATGGTTACTTCACACCTTGTTTTGTGATCCTCGGCATCCCAGTCACAAAACCTGAAGGGCACACTCGAGATTGAAACATGCCTTTGAAAAGTTCAATGAATCTCAAAGATCTAGGAGTTTCAAAACCAATTAAAACCTAATAATACATTTCGTTTATCTTGGTGGAAATTGGTGAATCGTCATTCACCTACCTTCAAATATTTTATAGCTTGGATTACGGCATACCTCTTCTAAGTTATAAAATAGTTTGTTGGGTCCTAGCCTTAATATTTCATATTGGGTGTCATATTAAGGACTTTAAATCAACTATCTTGAATATCTCCCAAAAGATGTCTGGTTTAGACACCTATGATCTTCCCAAATCTCTTAAAACAAGGTTTCCTAATGAAGATGATGTCCCATGGATATCATACTTCTTCACCTCTTCAAATTATTCTCCCTAACCCACAAGTTCTTGAAAAGTTTAAGGTCACTCAGGCCCTATTGGCAAGGCAAGGTCTAGGTGTGGTCACATCTTGGAGATGTAGTCACATATTGACAAGCCGGGAGAGTTAGGTGTCAAAGTCTTGAGAAAGTTGGTGGTTCAACTACTTTCTAAGTCACATAGTGAGTTCTTTTGGAACACCTATGAAAAAGACTATGACAAGACCCTTAATGATCTTATCTATTTGTTAAGATCAACTTCCTAAAACTTTATGGACATTGACAATGATGACATTGGATATCCAGTAAAGCATTCTCTTCCCAATGGAAAGGGATTGACCATAGTCAACTCGGTTGACCAAATGGTAAAGAGAAAAAGCTAAGTCTATGATAGTCTCGTGTACCATTATCAAAGGGTCCATATGTTTATATTGCCAAAGGAAGGGGCATTGGTTGCGAAGCTGCCAAATATTACCTAAGGATGTTAAAGTCAATAAGTTTGACTCTACTTCAGGTAAATTCCACTATCTAACTCTGTTAAGTTTCTATTCTGAGATTCTTGATACATGGTGTGATTGGGTCACATGTTGATGTTTAAGAATCAAAGAAAGCTGAAGAAACTTAAAGAACGAATATGCTGAATCTGATCGCATAGATGGATTTCTATCGCGTAGTTTGAAAAATCGGATTCTTGAGCTACTTCTTAGGAGTTATGAGATATTGCTTAGGAATAGATAACAACAAGTTTTCATATGGATTGTAAGGATAGTTTTTCCGCAAAGTTTTAAAATAAAAGAAAAATTTTTGATTTTATTTATTTTAAAATATCCTTACAATGGCATTTGAGGAAAAATTGTTGCTTATATGATTCCATTAAGAGCAAGAGTGGAAATATGAAATTGATTCTTTCATTTGTGGTAATGTCTAAATTTACCAAATAAGGAAAGATTCTCATCACCCAAGTTTCAATTGGACCGAAACTTGGAATCATGCAAGTTGTATAGCATGATGAATGAGAACTTTCAAGTATTGGAAAATTAAGACTAATTACTTGTTCACATGGATGTGTGAGTCAAGTAAAGGACTTAGGGATCGAGTACACATTCTTGTGCACTGATTAAGTCCACCACAAAAGAGCGAATAAGAAGAATCAAATAAGGCAGAAGGATAAAAGTTTCTCAAATCTGAAAAGATGGGAGAGTACTTTAGTATCAGTTTTGTGATCATCTTAATGATTAAGAAACCATATCAAAATTAGTTCTCTAAGGAAATCTTAGTGCATTCTTATGACTAAGAAGAGGAACTTGAATTGTTGAAATGGTTAAATCAAGAAGATGAGTCATACTTCGTTCCAATACAAGTCTTAGAGTCATACTCCAAGATTGTCATTTGAGTGACATGTCTTAAAGAAGGTTTAAAACACTTGTCAAATGTAAGAGTAAAAGTTTTCTACTCTTGTACATTTGAAATTGGTAAGTTGTGATGTTTTGGATAAAACAAAGACCAACTTAGGCCAATTGGGTAAAGTGTTTTTCTTGATTAGAATCCGCACTATCTCTTGGATGTTTGACAAGGGAGTCTTATATGTCAAGAGGACAGTGGGAGTCTTAAAGGTCTTGAAAGTCTCAAGAACTAATCAAGAATAAAACCTAAAGTTCTTCTCTAGCACACAATTTGAGGTTTATAATCTATTGTGTTGACATATATTGTGCCCATTCCAGTTAAAGTTGGCTTTGCATATGAGTTCTTAGAGTTCTCAATTGGTTGCGCAACAACTTGGAAGCAATGGTAGGCCCTTGAGCTGCCAGGTGGCAAGAAATTAAGATTGAGTTCAGTCCATATGAGTTTGGATTTGTCATTATCCTTGTCTTGTGACTATGATTTTGACAATTCACATGGATAAGAACACATACACCAGTAAATCTAAGTGTCATAAGGTTTCTCTCCGATTCATGAAAATGATGGTGAGGAAACACTTTCACTAAGTAGATTTTAGCTAGATAGCAATTGTGATATTTGCATTCTCAAAGTCGTTAGTGGAGCGTGTGTGGTTTACCGGCACACTAACCTGGACTTGTGAGAAGTGGCAAAAAGGTCTAACCATTATGATTGCGGCATACCTCTTCATAATTGTTTAGACTCACAAGTGTGTTATCTAAGGGAAGGTGTATGATTTTGATACAGCTTTATCAAAACAATCTAGCATCAGAAATCTGAACTTTGGTAAGAAAGTCAATGAAGTATTGATTTCTAGAAGTCCAGCTGATTTCTGAGTACATGTCAAAGCTAGTGGGAGCATAAGTGTTATGCTAATAATCATCATGTTAGTGGGAGCATGATAATTATGATAAGTATTGCAAGTTAGCAATGTTAATTATAGAAAACAAAAGTTTCAATTGGGAAAAAGTTGTTGTGCTATAATTAAGGGAGAGGAAATTATACTTCATCTCAAATATATAAGCTTAGATCGTGAGGTTTTAATCATTTAGTCAAGGATATATATGAATTTCATGTTGGAATGGCTCAACATAAGGAAATTCTGTATATGGGTCCATTATTTGCGTTCTAAAATTCGATTATGATTACGGCATCCCTTTTCATAATCTGAACTATGAGAACTTGGCAAATAGAAATGGAAATGTTATAGCAAAAGACTGGTTTAGTCTTTATGTGAGACATCATGAATCGTGTCCCATATGCTTCGGATATAGGATCGATTACATGTGCTATATTCATACGTTCTAAAATTTTCCAAATGCCTGGGGCATTAAGAAGGGAAAAAGTCTAGAACTGGATATGACTAAAAGGATTAAACAATTGTCGAGGAAATCTAAGGTTTACCAAAGATTGGTTGCTCAAGGACAGTTGGAAGTATAGTGATAATTCTGGAAGGACCATATTGACATAATCTGTAGGAGGCAACTCTTGTTCAGAAGTGATAGTCAAAATGGAATCTGGAAATGTTTCAAAGTTAGAATTTTCAATCTGTGTGAGATTAAGGAAACTTAATGCAAAAAGGATATTTCCAAGGAGTTGATCTCCTTTGGAATACTCTGTAATGATTGTTGCCAAGTCTTTGTGAGTTTGTGCATAATCGTTACAAGAGTATCAATGCATATAAGTTTAGAATCTAACAGATTTCAGTAAATGGCATGAATTTGGAATTCTTGCATTTGCGGTAAGGATTTGGGAGTGTGAAAAGAGAATCATTGAAGTTATGTTCAATTGATCTAATTCACAAAGTAAAGATCATAGACATACATAGTATGCATACTGGGTGTGTGGCATGACTAGTGTTTAAGAAAACATAGTGTACATGCTTGGAGCATGGGACAACTATTGTTTTAAATTCAAGAATAAAGTTGATAGCTGAAACAGTATACAATGAATAATGTGTAATCATATGGTGATAAATAAAAGGTGTTTTATTTATGTTCAAAGAGTTGATACCATATTGGATTCAATTATTATTGTGTTTCACTTTGCATGTTTTGACTTCCCGAAAAAACTGGGTTATTCTTCCAGAATGACTAAGTTATTCAAACCATCCACAGTCGGTCATATGTTGGAAGTAGATATGAGTTAAGACTGTCATGATGGGTTGTAGAGGTCTAAGGTGTTGGACAAGGCTACAACAATCATGAGTGCTCATAAGTTCTGAGTATTGGATTCAACCCGCGCTCATTGGAATCACTTCATGGATTTTATCACGAGTGATCATGAGACGATAATATCTTATATTCTTCAAACCTAGAGATATGAGTTGTTACTATGAGTTGATAGTACATTGATTGCACGAAACCGCATTTGGTAACTCTGTGCTATAAAACGTGCCTTTGTGTATGATTCAACAAGTAGTAGAACAAGCCATATGAGTCGAAGTTTATCCATTCCTTTTACCTTCGGGATAAAAGCGATATCTGTGGGCCCCTCGATGATTTGATGATGACAAATGGAAGTGCTCGGCCGGGCCAGGACTGATTTGATTTGTTCAATTAGTCAGTCGTCATAAATCGGAAATCGGGAAACAACAAATGGACAGAGAGAATGATTATAATCCATGTCTCAGTCCATATGATATCTAGAATGGAGGAATATATGATCCCTTATCTAATGGACAAGTCACTGACAAAGGTCAGAGTTCATCTACAAGGTCAGAGTTCGACAGAAGCTTTTGAGAGCTACGATTGCCAGTTGGTTCCTGAAGTCATACGCAATAATAGTTTTAGACTTATCCAAGTGGGAGACTGTTGGATTAATGTCTAAGTCCATAACTATAATTGGTAAGACTTGACCCGACCCGGCATGGTCCATTTGGGTTGCATACCATCATGCACTTGGATAGACTATAATGAGAGGAATAAGACACTTATGGTTATTAATATATTATAAGTTCTAGTATATTAATAATAATAATAATAAGATTATTTAATTAGTATTGATCAAGAATTAATCTAGGATTAATTAAGTGATCAAAAGAAGACTAATTAAATATATGGGTTGATTGTGTAAATCATCCATACTTGTATAGTGGGCTAATGCTCCATGGATAATCAAGTTTGGCTAAAACCCATAGGATGGTCCATGGATGCTCCATGGTGTATTTGTACCCATGGATCCAAGGAAATGGAAAGCCATGACAATTAAGAGTTTACCCTAATTGTGTAACTATATAAGCATCTTATTATTGAGGAAAAATCGGCCACTAGTAGTATTCAAGAAAGGGCTAGCCGATTTTGGTGAGTGTAGAATTCTCTCAAGTCATTCTAAGTGTTTTGATGATTGTGATTCCATTTGAGGTGTCACACTTGGGGCACTAAGCACTCAAGCTTCATGAAGACTTTCTACATCAAGAGGTATGTATTCTATCTTGTTACATTCATTGTTTTGTATGCTAGATTAGGATAATACCTTGGAAGTTCTTATTTGCATGTATAATAGAGAAAACATAGATCCAAGGTATTTAGGGTTGCATGTACACTTAGGAGTGTTAGAATGCTCAAAACCCAACACTTTAAAGGGTCCAATAAACCTTGGAATTAACTTTCCCCTTTTACCAAATCTTATAAGTCCCTTCCATGGCGAGAGTTTAAGCAAAACCGAATCTCCAACTTCGAAGGTCATCGACCTTCGCTTCTTGTCAGCATAGCTCTTTTGACGATCTTGAGCTGCTAACATTCTTTCCCTGATCACTTTCAACTTCTCAGCAGTCTGATGGACCATCTCGGGACCCATAAACTGCTTTTCCTCAGCCTCAAGCCAACAAGACGGCATACGACACTTTTGTCCGTACAAGGCTTGATAAGGTGCCATCTTTATGCTCAAGTGGAAATTATTATTGTAGGAAAATTCTACCAAAGGTAAATGTTCATCCCAGTTACCTAGGAATTCCAGGGTACATGCTCTCAGCATATCTTCAAGTGTTTGTATTGTTCTTTCAATCTAACCATCAGTCTGTGGATGGTAAGTTGTACTTAAACATAACTTGGTACCCATTTCCTCTTGTAGACTTTTCCAAAACCTTGAGGTGAAACGGCTGTCACGATCCGATACAATCGTTAATGGAACACCGTGAAGCCTCACAATTTCCTTCACATAAGAATTCGTGAGCTTTTCCGTAGACCATTTCTCATTGGCTGCTATGAAATGCGCACTCTTAGTGAATCGATCAACGACCACCCAAATCATGTCGTGACCATTCTTTGTTCTGGGTAGTTTAGTGACAAAATCCATCTCAATGTCTTCCCATTTACCCATAGGCACAGGTAAAGGTTCTAAACTCCCATATGGTTTCTGATGTTGTGTCTTGACTCTCGCACAAGTCACACACTCGGCCACATACTTTGCAACATCAAGCATCATCGTCGGCCACCAGTAGTAGGGTTTCAGGTCCCTATACATTTTAGTGCTACCAGGATGAATCGAGTACATGGTTTTGTGAGCTTCTTCCATCAGAAGATCCCTAATTCCTCCTAACTTAGGTACCCAAATACGATCTTGGAATACCTTCAGTCCATGACCGTATGTACCAAATACCAATGTTTTTCCCAAACGTTCTTCCTTTCGGTCATTCTTCTCAGAAGCTTCCTCTTGAGGTTTCTTTATACTTTCCACAATGGTCGAGACAACTTCAATTCTCAACGATCTTGGCCTTTTCCTTTCAAGATTGACTTTCCGACTGAGAGCATCAGCAACAACATTAGCTTCACCGGGATGGTAAAGTATCTCACAGTCGTAGTCCTTGAGTAACTCTAGCCAGCGTCGTTGCCTCATATTCAATTCTTTCTGATTAAAGAGATATTGGAGACTCTTATGATCAGTGAAAAGTTTGCACTTTGTGCCATAGAGGTAATGCCTCCATATTTTCAGAGCGAAAACTACCGCTGCCAACTCCAAATCATGAGTCGGGTAATTCTTTTCATGCTCCTTCAACTGTCGAGACGCATATGCTATCACCTTCTCTCTTTGGGTCAAAACACAACCCAATCCAACCCCAGACGCATCGCTATAGACAGCGAAGTCTTCAACTCCATCAGGTAGAGAAAGTATCGGTGCCTCGCATAGCTTCTTCTTTAGCTTCTCAAATGCTTCTTTATGCTTATCACTCCAAGCATAAGTAGCTCCTTTGTGGTTCAAAGCTGTTAATGGACTAGCTATCGAAGAAAAGCCTTGGACAAACCTTCGGTAATATCCGGCTAATCCTAGAAAGCTTTGGATCTCCGTGGGACTTTTTGGTTGTTCCCACTTCATTACAGCTTCAATCTTTGCTTGATCAACCATTATCCCTTCTTGGTTGACCACATGACCCAAGAATTGGACTTCTCGAATCCAAAAATCACATTTGGAGAACTTTGCATACAACTTCACCTTCTTCAAGACTTCTAACACTTCTCGCAAGTGTCTTCCATGCTCCTCTTGGCTTTTCGAGTAAATCAGAATGTCGTCTATGAATACTATCATAGATTTATCAAGGAATGGGTTACAAACCCGATTCATTAAATCCATGAATGCTGCTGGAGCATTGGTTAGTCCAAACGACATAACCAAGAACTCGTAGTGTCCATATCTAGTTCTGAATGCAGTCTTCTCGATATCTTGCTCTCTTACTTTTAGCTGATGATATCCTGACCTAAGATCGATCTTCGAGAAATAGCTCGAACCTTGCAATTGATCAAATAGGTCATCAATCCTTGGCAACGGGTATCTATTCTTTATTGTTGCCTTGTTCAGCTCTCTGTAATCGATGCACATTCTCATACTTCCATCTTTCTTCTTCACGGGTAACACTGGAGCTCCCCAGGGTGATGAACTAGGTCTAATGAAACCTTTGTCCAATAACTCCTGAAGTTGCATCATCAGCTCCTTCATCTCCGTCGGTGCTAATCGATAAGGTGCTTTTGCTATTCTGAACTCCACTTGTCTATCAGGTGGTAATCCAAGAAGATCTTCGGGAAATACTTCCGGATAATCACACACCACTGGAATACTCTGTATCACCTTCTTTTCCTTCTTAGCATCGATCACGAATGCTAAATATGATGTACATCCCTTGGTCAAACACTTTCTGGCTTTCATTAGGGAAATGATTCCAGAATTTACTCGCCGTTTGTCTCCATACACCATAAACGATTCCTTCCCAGGCGGGTTTACTTTTACTATCTTCTTCTTGCATAAAATCTCGGCATCGTTGGCGCTAAGCCAATCCATTCCCAACACGATGTCGAAACCATTAAGTTCGATAGGCAATAATTCCTCGTGAAACTTATTCCCGTTAAGGTCGATTAAGATGTTTTTTCATATGATGGCTAACAGGTACAAACTTGCCACTAGCAACTTCGACTAATAAAGCATTATCTAGTCTATCAATAGGCAAAGCTAGTTTTCTACCAAACTCATACGAAATAAAGGAGTAGTTGGTTCCAGAATCAAACAAAATTTGAGCAGGTAATTCGTTTATGAGAAAGGTACCTGAAGCGACATCAGCTTCATCTTTTGCAGCCTCAAGTGTCATCTGGAAGGCTCTCGCCTTCGGCTTTGGTGGAATGTTGGGCTTAGCTGCCTCCTTCTTCTTCGGAAAGTCTCTCAAAATGTGCTCCTCTTCATTACAACCAAAACACATCCTTTTGTTGTTCGGACACTCATTGGCAAAATGTCCAATTTTTCCACACTTGTAGCAGGTTACATCCTCACTACACTTCCCGAAGTGCTTTTTCTTACACTTATCACACCATTTCGCTTCGCCTCCTTTTCCTCCACCAAACTTTTTCGAATCAGATTTCGAAAATTTGCTTTTCTTACCGGAACCAGATGTTCCCTCAAACTTTCTCTTCTCACCAACCTCAACCTTGTCGGTGGTTCTCCCCTTAATCATGTTCTCAACAGACTTGGCAGCCCATATAGCTGCCTCTAGAGTATGTGTCTGACGTACTGGCACCTCGTACTCCCATGGGAGTCCTTTTGCATATCGGTCAACCTTTGTCAGCTCATCTGGCACGATGTGCAAAGCAAACTCCAGCTTATCAGTGAAAGCATTTGTGTATTCATCAACTGAAATGTTGCCTTTCGTCAATGCCAAAAACTTATTCTCCAACTCCAACAGATTTTGAGCCGAGCAGAACTTGCGTTTGAACTGCGCCAAGAACTCTGCCCATGACAATTGCAGTGGCTCATTAGGGCTTAAAGTCTTCCCTAGAGTGTTCCACCAATGAACGGCTCCACCTCGGAACTGACGCACTGCATAGATAGTCAGCAACTTGCCTCTGCAGCCACAAGTCATGAAGGCTAACTCTATTTTGGAGATCCAATCCATAACTCCAATCGGATCCTCCTTTCCATTGACGGTCGATGGTTTGCAAGTTAGAAAGTCCTTGTACTTGCATCCCATTCCATCATTCCTTCCATCATGGTTGTTTTGCCTAACTATCGGTGGGTTGGCTTGACCAACAGACCCACTGAAGTTTCCACCTTCCGAGTGCCCTTCATTTAATTTAGGCTCTTCCACACGAATTGACAGTTCTTCACGATTCTGTTGAAGCAACCGCCTAGTCTCCTCCATTTGACGATCCAGCATTGTTTGAATCATCATTTGCACACCAGCCATGGTTATCGGCTCAGGTGCTGCTGCTATGACAGGTATTTGCTCAATCACTGGTGGTTGATTCCTGTTTTCATCAGCATTTCCAACTCCACTTCTTGTTCTCACCATTTTTTTATCTATACACCAAATAAGGTGAAATTAGATCCTCATTCACAATAGATATTCAAATCATCCTTATCATTCCGAAACGTTTACATGCTAGTTCTAATATCGTAGACGTACGCTCAGAATCCTACACACATAAGGTTTCCAGATCCGGTTGGCAATAGACCATAGATCCAAACAAATAATATCATATATGGCAACATATAACATTTAGCACATAAAAGCATTTTAGGCAACTTTCCTAAAATAAACTAGTGCTCGTGTCTAAAATATAACAGACACACATCTCAAAATTTCACTTAGCATTCTAAGTTTAAGTCTATAAATCCTACAAATTCCTAGTTCTATTAAACTAATGCTCTGATACCAACTGTGACATCCCTAAAACCTCGGCCAGAAAAGACCGATTTTCATTTATGCTTTTAAAATAATTTCAGACTAAATCCTTTTGATTTGAAAGAGTTGCAGAATTTGTTCCCAAAAACAAATCGTGATAAAACAATGTTTACCAAAGCATTTCATAAAAGAAATGTATTTTCATTATATAATCAAAACTCGGGATGTCATGTTCCGATACAGACCATAAAGCATAAACGATAACATTACAAGTCATTCAACAAATATATACATATACAGACTTGTAAACAAAACAACTTGATGGTTCATCCATCTTATGCCCTTGCGCCACTTCCTGTAATACAAATAAAACTGAGTGGGTCAGGCTTGGGAGCCTGGTGAGCATATAGGGTTTTCAACCCACAATAAATAATTATATTTAATTCCACCAACCAACGATAACCCAATTACCCATTCCCGTTATTCTCACTTTACATCCCTAAGACAACTAACATAAGGGACCTAGTCTAAGAATATTTCATCGGGGCGACAACACATGCTTCGGGGGTTCCTCAGCAATATAAGTCAAATAAGGCAACCATGAGGGGGATGGAGTACAGCGAATGAACACCCAAGTTCATTAACACCTACAGGTGGCGAGCCTGCTAGTGTTCCACATGACTGTCTAGAAAAGTCTGTGGTCGTCATCTAAACTCCGCTAGATGACTGAATCAAAACAACAACGAGGCCTCTCATCTGTTTATTACACACCAACTATCTACCCATGTTCTACCCAACATATTAGTAGATAAAAATATACATTTTTATACATAGTTTAAAAACCTGTATAGCATGCTTTAATCAATACATATTCCACATAGCAGATGAGGCACACACACATAACACGTATTTCATAGAAAACAAATCAGATCCATGAGATAAAAGAGAGTGAATATACATTCACACATATAACACAAAATATACACATAACACGTATTTCGTATAAAATACTTCATAATTATGCGTTAGAAGAAAGTAACCACACACTCACTTGATCAGAAGATGATCAGACAGCACTACGGCTTACAGTAGTAGTAATCCTCAGCAGATCTGGAAGATCTTCACAAAAATCGAACTTCTCGCGGGCAGAGCTTCGGCTCGGAAACTCTTTTCTTCTCAAGATCTTCGGGTTTCGGAACTTGCTTCGGGTCTCAGGGTTGATACCGGGGCTTCGGGGGGTTAAAATAGGGCTTAAAGGGTGTATCGGGAGTGGGAGAGAAGGGATGGAGCAACCATAGTCGGCTGGCCCTTCAAATCTATTTATAGGGCAAATTTGGCCCTTGCCACGTCGTGGGATCCTTATTCCATGTCGTGGGCTTGGTCGTCATTGCATACAACATTGCAAGTTGCATCTGGGGGACTCCTGGAGGTGTCAGGAGACTTGCCACGTCGAGGCACTGCTTGCCATGTCGTGGTCTCTGACAGTTTTTGGGGTTTCGCGCCCCGAACTTCAGAAATTCATAACTTTCGCATACGAACTCCGTTTTCGAGGTTCTTTATATCGACGCGAAGGTGATATTATGCTCTACAACTCTCATTTAGACTCCATTGGCTAATTTTGAATTTATTTTTAATATATTATAATTATATTACTTATATTTTATTTTTAGTAGGTCGGGACAGGAAAACTCCGTTCGAAATTCATAACTCCTTCATCTGAACTCCGTTTTCGTCCGTCTTTCCGTCTTTGCACTACTATCGATGAGAGCTTCAATTCTCATTTAGATCACTAAGGATAGATATCTATCTACCTTAAATTCACTATTTACGTCGCGCTGGGTCGCACTAGGTCGTGCTGGTTCTGTCGCGAAACTTCGACAAGTCATAACTTCTTCGTTATAACTCTGATTTCGACATTCCTTATATCTCCGGAATCCTTGTTTCGACCACTAAAACTTTATGTAAAGATATCAGGCTTATCTCAACTTTAATTTTGACGCTTATTTTTATCCTTTATTAATTATATCTTTATAATTAAGTAATAAGCACACAAATACACATAATTCACATAATACTCAAATATTTCATCATTAATACTTCAAAAAGAGTTACAAGGGTTAACCTAGACTATTACATCAATGATAATGCCTAGCCTAGAAACACGGGCGTTACAGACAACATCAAAGATGACATGCCACATGATCCCAGTAAATATCAAGAATATGAGCTCCTCCAAGATAAATTAAAGCATATAACACCATATTTTCCTCTGTTCACTCAAAGTAAGGTTAAAAATAAGATGGTTGACTTTCATATATGTCAACTTAGATATGATCATCCATAGACATCACTCGGGGTAACCTTTCCAGCTAATGACATTAAACTTGGCAAATTTGGAACTTTGTTCTCGTGTTCACTGGAAACCCTCACAAGACTTCACTCGTCCAATAGGGGTCACCTAGGGGTTTAAAAGGATTGTGGAAATTGCCAAGTGCAATTGCAGACCCCGCAAAATTAAGGGCTAGGTAGTGTAGTTTATTATATTTTATTTGAATTGTGTGGTTGTAGTTGTTTTTTTCTATTATATTATGACTTTATCTTTTGGTGCACCAAGGATGATGTAAGACTTAAATTTGGGGAGGGGTGTACACAACAAAATACGGAGGATTGAAGAAAAAGTGACAAAATTTGAAATCAAAAAATCATAATTCGTTAGTTTTGAATATTGCATAACGAATTATGAAAATGTATCGAGTTAGTGAACCTTTTAGGAATCAAAACCTCCTCCACCGCCGTACCATCAAGTGTGTCGTCTTCCTCATTTGTATTATTTTTATTAATTTTGATGACTTTTATTCGAATAGTCATTTTGGAATTAATGAACGCTCCTTAAACTCTGCTTTGACTATCTGATTCTCTTGGGTTGGTTATATGGAATCTGTGATGTGTTAGTAGTCTCTTTATATGTTGAAGTTGCAAGTATCAATATTCGAATTAAAGTCAAAACCAAGTATGAATCAAATCTAATGAAGTCATTATGAACTCGAAGAATGCACAAACATGAGAAATTCGAAGAAAATGTCAATTAGAAGACACTATGTGAAACAATATGTGACCCCTCGATAGTAGGAGTGTATGGGTTGTATGAGTTGGTCCATTAAGTGTTACCGGCTGTGCAAACTATGTTAGTGAACCTTGAAAAAGGGACTTTCGCAAGGAGTTCAACTGATTACTCATGAGGTTGATTGTTGGAAAGGGTTTAGAAACTAGAGAGTTTCAATTACCAAAGTAAAATAAGCATAACATTTATTATATTTTCAAAAGTTTAGATAAGCAACTATTTAGACACAAAATCAATATATCGTGCTTCTTTGGAATGTTTTGATAAAATGTATAGAATTCATGATTCCATTGAGTTTTTCTTAGGATTTGAGAGTAAGATTACGCTGATTATTTTAGGCTAATCTTAGGATGAGTTTGGAATAAAATTTGGGAGGTTTGATCGTATTAATTTTATAAAGTAATTAAACGTACTAAATATGTTGAATTGATGTGTGATCGCCCAAGAATGACACTACTTTGATAGAATGTTGAACATTATGTGCAAGTAATTATAT
Source organism: Lactuca sativa (assembly GCF_002870075.4). Lineage (NCBI taxonomy): Eukaryota > Viridiplantae > Streptophyta > Magnoliopsida > Asterales > Asteraceae > Lactuca > Lactuca sativa. Next base: position 112,724,142 of record NC_056623.2, read on the forward strand.
AGTCTAAAAGTGTATGGAACCTGCAAGAAAACGAACAAAAAAAAAAGCTAACAAGCATGAGGATAAATTATGCAAAGTTATGGAGAAAAGGTTGCGGGAAAAATTGACCGTTCTTCATTGTTTTGGTCATATATCAAGCTCTACAACTCCTGATTCATTAAGTTTTGGAAGCTAGATAAAATTTCCTACAACTTTCATGTTTTGAGTTTCTATTGATTCTGCCATTTTCATTATCAAAAGGAGCACTAAAGATGAAGGATGGCCGTCAGATGTCAAGGACGACCCCGAGGATTCCGACCTGTTTTACAAACTTATTTAGCGAAAATTAAGGACGATATAAGGGATGTAAAATTCCATGAAGGACGTCTCGACGTCCTACATCATGTCAAAGAGGCCAACGATGACGCCAACACAAAAAAAATGCCCTGAAAATCAGTTTTTCTTCCCCTATTTAAAGGAGACTCGACCCTAATCGAAGGTGGACTACCCCCTACAACTTTCCCTAGTTTTGGAGGGTTCCAAACAAGTTAAAACTTCTCCAAACACATATTTGATCATCCAAATCTGAATCTAGATGATAAATCATCGATTTCATCATCATTCAATGTTGGAAGATCGTTCAACCGGTGGAACTACATCAATTCTATAAATTTTCAGATACAAATACTTCTACCCCAAGATTCCATTGCTCTATGATTTATTGATCATCAAACATCATTAGCTTTATGATTCTTAGTTTCTTTATGGTTTTTACATTACATTTCATTATTTTTCTTCAAGTTATTGGTTTTATGAACTCAATGGAAGGCTAAATCATTACGGGTACTTCCGGGAATGTTTAGGATGATTTGATGAGCATGTTTTGATTATTATTACAATTTCAATCAACTTTAGTTATGGTTGGTTCTTAAAGTTATGATTTTTATTAATGTTAATTAAATTAGGGCATCATTCATTTTTTATTTTACAATTAAGATAATATATTGTCAATTCACGAATGGTGCCGAGTTCATGTTACCATTGGAATCAACTATAACCTTTAATTAGCAAAAAAATTAATTTCTTGGAAAAGTAACTAATTATATGAATCATATATTCATCAGAAATATCGGTTAACAGAAAGACAATGACAAATCAACATATGCAAGAAAAAATAATGCGTCATAGTTGAGTGTTTATATGTGAATGGAAAGAGACTGATCAATATGAGAATTGACGACTGAATACGACGTATATTGAGTATCGAGAATGGATGGTTGGTCGGCCACATCTTAAAGTATATAACCCTTCTATACTCGTTATATTTGGAAGGTGCTAAATGAGATGATAAAACAAAGTTATTTTTAATTACGGTAAATACCACTTCTCTTGATTGAATGACCAATGCGTAAGTATTGAAGTCATAAGTTTAGATCACTAATTATTTAATTGTGTTAAATATATTGTTGATCAGGTCGTTAATTATTTTATTGTAGTAAACAAAGTTGTTTTCAAAAGAGATCTTATATCCTCATAATTTTTTCCGACTTTCTTCCTACACACTTAAGATCGAGACACTTGTTATATTTAATAAAATTAATAATCTTTTATTACATTTGTTATCATCTAAAAACAACAGAAGGATTGATCCGAAGAATAAGTACCAAGTTGTTTAATTTCTCATTTTTCAACTACTACTTCATATGAGTGATTTTGTCTTGTCGTTGAACCGATGATTACAAAAAGTACCTCAGGTCTTGTATAATCGCCGACACTGTCATCGACATCTTGTAATCTATGTAGAAAAATATATTTTCAACTCATTTGCTTGACAAATAATAATACATTTTTCTGTTAATATTACGGTAATATACTCTTGGTTAACATATTTTCTAGTACTACATGGGTTATTATCATTCAAATACTTGTTTGAAATCTCGTTAATATTGGTGTAAACATGCATGGGGATCAAATAAATCTTTTCATCTTAGATATGACAAGCCCTCGCACCTCAACGAAAGGGAGGGGGTTTACCGAATATCGAGTCTATCGTCATGTTTGAGTCTCTATAAACAAGCTTATATTTGAAGTATATTGTAATACAATGTTGGTTGAGAACACTAAGATAATACTACTAGAAAAGTGGGGCATTTCTCATAGATGGTCGTTACCGACTAATTTTCGGACAAAACTGAGGCTGTCGTATTTTATCTCGTAGGTAATCTTTGGCGACGGATTGTGACGGATTTAGCATTGCAATTGTTTCTCGCAAACCAATCGACCATAGTACGTTGCTATTTTATGGGGATTCAATGTTACCAAATATCTACTCTATCGTCATGTTCAAGTTTGTGGTTGGCATGCATAAACAAGCTTATATTTTGAGTATATTGTAATATCGTGGTTCTTAAGACCACTAAGGTTACACCACTAGAAAAAAGAGGGTGTTTCCAATTATAGAATTTGTCGGTATTCTGTCTAAGATGGCTATTACAAACGGATTTTCGACGGAATTGATATTGTCACATTTTACCTCAGCAGTGGATTGTTGATGGATTTACGGATGGAATCATTGTTTGCAAACCATTGACGGAATACCGACAACGTTAAATCATCAACAAAATAGCAAAGGAAGAGCGTTTGACCTTGTTTGACAAACTACCTTCTCATGGAAAACTATATTCTCAACTCCTTAATTTGTGTGGCTGATTCAAATTTTCTATCAACGTACACTATAATAATGTATAGTCTTGGTTGATACTTTTTTCTAGTATTACTTGGTTGTTATTTTTTCAAAAACTTTGTTTTTTATGTCGTTAATATTGGTGTAAAAATGGGGTATAAATAACTCTTATCATCTTAGGTTTGGAAAGCCATTAGCATATATTTTGTGTTTATTTGTTGAAACCACTACGGTAACACTACTATAAAAAGGGGCATTTATCTTGGTAGGATTCGTCAGAGATGGCCATTACATACGAATGTCTGACCGAATTGAGGCTGTCGTATTTTAGCTACGTTCAGATATAGATTGCCCACGGAATATCGAAGTCATTGAATTACCAATGGAATAGCGATTGACTATCGATAGAATAGTGTTTGACCTTGTTTGATCAAATTACCGACGTACCTCGTTTGACTATGTTTGATCATATTACCCGCGGATTGCCTATGAAACCATTTACCTACTAAATTTTCATCAACGAAAATTCGTTGGTAATTAGAATTTATTTAAACAATTGCAAACATTTAAAAATATCATATTTTAGTCGATATTCAGAAAAACCCAACACTAAGCATATGATAATAATCATATTCAAACACAGTAAACATTACAATAAAAGCGTGAAATACAAAAATTGTCTCTTAATAACTTAATTTAACATAACCAAGTCATTTCGAACATAAAAAATGAAATAACAATTGTCCCATACCAAAAACTAAAAAATAAATAATTTTCTCATACAAAATAAAACTATGAAATACCACCGGATGGATTATTGGGTGGATAACCGGATGCATTGCACTGTCTCAAAATCACCATAATTTGTTCTTGTAAATGATTTTGTGCTTTTCGCATGTTAGAAAGTTCTTCACGCAACCCTATCACCTAAAACTGGTAAGACAACTCAATGCTTAAATCATAATAGCAATGTACTTTAGTTTACTATAATAATATTCTTAACTTTTAAACCATAATTTGTGGAACCCTGAAGTCATATCTATAGAATATGTATCGAAACACCGTGATTTTACATCCAATTTTCTTTCTTTTATTTTTAACCATTTTTTATATCAAAAGACGTTAACGGGAGTCTAATTTAAAGTATAAGAAAACATCACCAATGTTACTTTTATTTTCAAACATGTCCTTCAAAATCAATTATTGTAATCTCTCTATACCAAGTGTGAAATGAAAACATCACACGAGTCTCAAAATGGTATCATCTAAAAACATCAAATAATAACTATCCTAAAGATTCCCGTCCTCACCAAGCCATCAAATATCACGCTACATGTACCAATGAAGCCATAACAACAACCAAGAACAAGTTTTAGCATCGGCGTACTGAATCAACTCAAGTACATGGATAAGAAAGCAACATACATCATACATTATGTTCAATCACATAAACAATCCATGCCAAACAAACATCAAACATCGATGGAATTATTAATAAATTATTAATATATTAATTATATATTAATCTAGACATTCTTTGATCATAGTAATTACTTATTTGTGTTCATTGGTATAATTACTTTTTAATGTCCCTCCCTAAATAGGCCTACCCATAACTAACTCCCCCCCAAGTAAGAACCCGTTCACTACTAACATGACTTGGCAACCCAGTGCACTAAGTGGGGCACGACTCCCACCTGTAACACTGTCCCTGGTTCTCCTTCTTCACTACTCCGACTTTGCATGGATTTAAACAGTGCATTGTCATTCGAGGGTGGCATCAACAACTCCATGAGCATGTCTAGACCTAAATGTGATGTTTGATCCGGCCCCGATCGAAATGATCAACATCACTCCACTCCCATACTCATTAGTGGATTCGAACCATGCCTTGAAATGGTCATCTAGAAAAACACTCAACGTCGTATTGGCTTAAGCTCTTTCTCCTAGATATCCTTCTGCCTCGATATCCCTAAAATGCACTCACCTAAAGTTAGGTTTCTACCATTTTATCATGTGCACTTGTGTTTGTTGGATTAGGTGTCTAAGCCCATAACTAAAATTGTTATATACTTGAATTGATAGTAGCACAGTCCTTTTGGGTTGTCCTGAAACCTTACAATTGGACAAGATGACCTTTATAGAGAGAGATTATTTTTTTATTTGATTAATAAATAAATATAAAAAGTTTATTAATGACTCATGAAAATAATATATTAATTAGAAAAGTTATTATTTAATTAATAATTAATCAGAAGTTAATTGAAATTAATTTTGGAAATAATATAATTAATTAAAAGTACAATGTCTAAAGTGCACTTGTTCAATAGTTGAGCAAATTGCTCAAGAACCTTCCACCATTAGGGTTGGACGGTTTTGGGAGGATATTCTAGGTTTTCTAGAATATCTCATGTGTATCAATAAGGAATAAGATAAATATCATATTTGATATATTAATTTTTATATTCAAATCTCGGTTATCTAGGGTTTCCTTGGACCACTATACAAAGACCCTTAACCCTTGCATTTTTGGCCACTCATCATTCCAAAAGAATAGCCAAAATTCTTACCACCCTTCTCCTCTCTCTATAGTCTGCCTTCTTGGTAGTTTGGGTGTATTTTTAGTTATTCGATGATGCCCATGTTACCGACGATCCGAACCAAATATCCAACTCATTAGTTTAATACGATGACATGTCCATTCTCCTTCGGTCAGACGGTATTTGGAAGTGGAACCCATTAGTCCCCGCAAAACAAAACATTTTAGTATGGAGAATTAACCATGGTAGACTACCCTCAATGGCTAACTTATCGAGACTTGGCATTGGAATATCTAATCCATGCAAGATATGTGGTGGTGCTCCAGAAATGGAGAACCATATTTTTGTTGAATGTGAGATAACAAAGGAAGTATGGTAGAGAGTTTCTGGTGGTGTTTCCTAGACTATTCTTTTCCCTTGGTTCGGGATCTACTAAATTGTTAAATAACGTTAGTTGGGCCTAAAAGGTTGTCAACCATTCACGCAGCGATTATACTAGTTTTTGTATGAGTGGTTTGGAATTTTCGAAACTTAAAGGCACACTCCTCAAGTGTCATATCTCATTTGGTTCTGGCCTACTCTAGGCTTTAGTCTATTTTCTTTTAATTTGTATTTTGTTACTCTTCCAATTTCTACTTCCTAGCCTCCGGCTAGTTTCATCTTTTAATGTCACATTACCGTTTAAAAAAAAAAAGAACTAGTTTAATATGATGAAATTTAAGATTTAATATTATAATTCCATACTATATAATGTTAGCTTTAAATTATATATTTATATATCCCTTTATATTGTTGTATATTTGTTATGTAATTTATGAATTAGTGTTTTATTAGAACGATATTATTTTATTAGCTACTCAGTTATTAGCTTTCTTATATGATAAAAACTAACTTTTCAGTTTTCGAGTTAGTCAGGCAAATGTATCTTTAATTGTTGGAATAACATTTTTAGTTTATTTGTACCATTAGTTTTCGATATGTTTCGCCTTTTTTCCTTTATAGTTATATATGCTTTTTTTTTTTAAATATAAAGAAAATCCACTCATATTTGGACATTAATCTTCATTTTCAACTTAGATAAAGTATTCTGAAAGATAAGCATGCCAGGAAACGAGTAAACTTTTTTGCATGGACAAAACAAATAAACAATTATCTACTAGCTGGAAGATGATGTTATTGAAAGTTCAAATCTTCAAATGTGACGAAAAAAATCAAGCTTTTTACAATAGTATATTGATGTATAATTAAATTCTTTATGTATTGCATATGGTGATTATTGGTTAACAAAAAAGGCAATATTATACTAGCTTTTCTTTTCATTTATTTTTCCACAAAGAAAGATTTCAATTGTTGAAAAAGGAAAAAGGGATCGGAAGAGTCGGGTCCATCACTTAGGCATCTGTCTTTTTGTACTTGAATGTGATTGTTTTAACTTTTAAGTTTTAACCCCCAAATTGACATTGATTTAGGCCATGGATGATGATGGATTTTACTGGGTGCTAACTTGACTAGATCCCTTGCCTCATCATATATGTTTTTCCTTTTTATAACAACCTATATACACGCTTTCTAATTTTATTTTTAAATATATGCATTTCTAGGTCATGGAACTTGAACATTAAACTCCTTGAAAATAGACACTTTTTTACAGACTTTCATACTGATAGACAAAGTGTCTTCTAATATCGTCACTTATATGCTATTCATACTGAAGAAGCTAAAGAAACTAAAGAAGAAAATAAGATTTTTCCTCTTTGACTACAAAATTCTTTTTTAATATTCCCTCCGTCCCAATATTATTGTCCACAGACAAAAAACATACAAATTAAGAAAAATATTAATTATCACTAACTTTATTTAATAAAATGATAATTTTGTCCTTACTTTACATTTAATTTTCTATTAAATACTTAGCTGATTAAGTAATAATGAGGGGTATTTTGGTAAAAATGTTATTTATTTTTAAAAGTGGACTATTATTTTGGGACAAACCAAAAAGGAAAGATGGACTATAATTTTGGGACGGATGGAGTAATAAAATGTTATTATAAGATACTAAGAACCTATAAAAAATTACAAGATAAAAATAGTATGAATTACATTGATTTGTTTTATTTTTATCTCTATTGGATAGTAAATGGTTGAAAATCAACTTTATAAAACAAAACATATTTCCGCCACATTATTGTGTTAAAAGATGGGTATACAATTAACTTTGCACCGTAACAGAAATACCAAACAAGATACATACACAACAATGTTCAATAGATTCAACATCTCAATCACACATAATGCACAAAAGAGAATTCATATGCAAGCCTATATCATTCAAATTACATTTACAAAGTAAACGATTTAAGCTAATGCTCCATTTCACAATGCTGAGTATTTACTATGCATTAAATTGTTCCACCTTTGTATAAACATCTCTTGTGGCAAGAGTGATGGACTTATTAATGTGATTTGCAGAAGTGACCGAGAAATTACCATAATCCTCCAAATTCCAAATCCATATATCAGAATGATGTGAAAAAAAAATAGCTAAATAAGTGATCATGAACTCAATTTGATTAGCTTTAGTGCTTCTACTTAGTTCATAGTGCAAATTCCAAACCCAAAGACATTGATTGTAACATGAGATCATAAGAAACCATTTATCCAACGACAATGAAGTCTCAGCAATCTACATATTCTCCTAGAAAATAGATAAGTTTCAGTTGCTCATTTTTTTTTTTATAAAAGGGGATAGACACACCTAGGGATGAGTCGAACTAAAATTTCAATCATTATGCAACTCTCACAATTTGGCTCTAAAAGTTATAATCTTTATGTGTAAAATTCATCAAAAAACTAATTTTGAAATTAATTTTCATAACAATTAATTAAAATTTCAAATTCAAATAAGTTAAATCAGTTAATGAAAAATAATTATTCAATAGGTTGAAAATAAAGCTTAAAGTCTTAATCATGAGAGTCGACATTGGAATGGAACTTGAGATATATGACTTTCACTCAAACCTTTTAACTAAGCGACCACTCTATAGATGGTTAAATGTAATATCTCTAAAACCCCGAAACACTCTAACTTTTTCTTTCTTTTTGATCCTTTGCATCTAGAAATTGAGATGAAACCTTTCTTTTGTTCCTTTGCATCTAGAAATTGTGATGTTTAACATCCCAGAAATACATATAAAATTTTGTTTTTAAATTCATTCAAAACATACGGATACTTATATAAAAGTGTATCATAGCAACATATTATCAGAGTACAAACTCCCAAAATCTCAAAATGCGGAAACCATAAGGTGATGCAGTGCGGTCAGGTCAGACCCTTTCCCTTCGAACAGGAAATAGCTGAAACATAGACTGAAAACCATATACACAGAGCTTAGTGGGTTCCCCCTAAATACCCCACACCATACAAACATACAGTCAAACATATTTGTGTGCTTACAATCCCCATCGGTCTATTTCAACTGGGTACAGTCAAACATATTTGGGTGCTTACAATTCTCTTTGGTCTATTTTAACTGGATAACATCAAGCATATATAGGTGCTTGCAATCCCATTCGGTCTATTTCACCCCTTACCACTACCATATAATATCATAACAAAAATCACAGAATCATCAATCAAACATAGGCATAACTAACATTTGTAACGAAGTCAAATGTCATACTACAACATGAACTAGTGGGTCAGTATTGGCGCCTTCGACCCATAGATACAGTGAAGGAAGCTCACTTGATACTGAAGACAGCTAGAACTCGCACCCGAACTGTCGGAACTAGAGACTCCGCATAATAACACAATAATTAACCTTAATTAATAATTAAGGTCCATTACTCAACTCATGACTCCAAGAACCACAACCAAACCACTTAAGGGCACAAAGACCATTTTGCCCCTCCTATGGTCCAAAACCCTAAATATTGACCAAAAGTCCAAAAGTCAGTAAAAGTCAACAGCCCAGTGTATACGCTAGGTGTACTCTCCTCCAACGTGGGGCGTACTTGGGGAATTAAGCGGGATCAGGGTCTCACCTGGCTATGCTAGGCGTAGCCAGTAGTACGTGGGGCTTTCTCCGTCTGACCACAAAAAACAAACCAAAAAGGTCTTAATCATTAAGACATGCATACAAACACGTATCTGACCTTTTTAGAACGTCTTAATCCATAAAGTCTAAAACTTTAAGCCTTGGCATTGCTGAAAAGGGCTTTAATCTTAAAACTCTAACTTAATGCGCACTCATCATCACCAAACTCATTCATGGCGTGAAAAGGACCATGAAGCAACCATTTTTATGAATCTACAAGACCTAACATGTATGAAAAGACAACTAATATGCTCTGGAGTGTCCCAAATTCATAAAGGTCCAAGCTTTGGGACAAAAAACTCATAAAACCTAGTTATGGAGATCAAAAGGAAACACATCAAGATATAGACTTTATACCTTCAAAAGATGCATAATAAGGAGTAGTTACTGATCTCTAAGCTTGCAAAAAGCACATCCTTCTTCAATGGTCTTCTTCTTCAACAAATAAGCACTAAAGGTCACTAATAAGCTCCAAACTCTCACAAATAAGGCTTAAACTCAAGATTAGGGTTTTTAAGGGAAGGTGGCTTATGAGGATTGTCTAAGGAGGACTAAGGTGGTTTAAATAAGGAAGCAAACCCTTAAAATTTGGGTTTTAAGGTTGAGCTAGTACGCCCGACGTACCGCACGTATGCCCATTCGTACTAGCATGGGTTCCATAATCTTATTACATGAGTATGCTTTGCGTACCCATATGTACGCCCAACATACAAGGTGTAATGTGAAACGCACTAAATGGTACCAAATGTGCAAAATCAAATAGATTAAGGGAGAAAATGGAAACACCTGATATTCGGATGCTACAATTATCCCTTACTTGAATCAGATTTCATCCGTAAAGTCCGCTTCCGAAAATAATTGTAGGTAATGATCCCTTATCTTGTCCTCTGGCTCCTACTTCCCTTAAGAACCCTTGCAATGCTTCCACTGCACCTTCACCAACTCAACAACCTTGTTCCATAAGATTTTTGTTTTCTTATCAAGGATCGCTACTGGTCTCTCAATGTAGTTCAGGCGGTCATCCACCTAAATATCCTCCAATAGAACCATAGTGGAATCATCAACCAAACACTTCCGCAATTGAGAGACGTGGAAAGTGTTGTGAATTTGGTTGAGTTCCTTCGAAGGATCCAATCGATAAGCTACCTTGCCCACCCGGGTTACAACCCTGAAAGGAAAGATATACTTGGGGACCATCTTTCCCCGCTTCCTGAATCGGATGACACCTTTCCAAGGTGACACCTCCAGGCACTACTAGAAAACATCCCTTTAATGACGTGCAAACAAGGACACGCACTGATAGAGGACGCACATTTGTGCGTGCCCTTAAAAATAATGTCAGTTTTGCAAAATTTGAAGGATAGAGGACACGCATTTGTGCGTGCCCTAAAATTAGTGTTAAAAAAGTAAAAAAAAAAAAAAAAGGAAATGCGGAGGGCGCCTTGCATAAAATGGGTGTCATCTAAGTGTGCCGCTTTATAATTTTTTAACAAAACACACGTTTTAAGGCGAGATTTCTCCCGCCTATTGGATCCCAAAATTAACACCCCCCCCCCCCCAATTAGCAAGAAAAAGCTCTAGGGTTTCTCTTTGGCCTTCATCATCTCAATGATTAACAGCGAGCCATTTATGAACAAAAGGATTCAGGAAGCAATCAGAAGTTTAATCAGAGATATGGTGAAGCACCCCCCCCCCCGCCTCTTCCAATTAGCAAGAAAAAGCCCTAGGGTTTCTCTTTGGCCTTCATCGTCTCAATGATTCACAACGAGCCATTTATGAACAAAAGGATTCAAGAAGCAATCAGAAGTTTAATTAGAGATATGGTGAAGTTTAGTAAAAGCCAACTTGATTTTGATCTTTCAAAATATGTTCGACCTCAAGAAGTGTAACGGTAAAGCTCACGCGATATATGATATTAGGAACTCACGAAAAAGTAGATCCAAAATCCCAGAAATATCAATCCAACTGCACTCCCTTATAACTCACAAGTTTTTTGCATTTCTTCCGGTAGTCTACCGTTGTCATCTTCGTGGAAATCCTAACGACCTCAATCTCAGTCAACTCCCCAAGACCTACAAATGGTGCGTTTCTATTTTCTCATTCCGTCTTAAACCCTGTTTTAATGCTGACAAAGGAAGAACTAAACTAGGTATTGTTGCAATTTTATTAACAAAATTCTAGTATTATTAACAAAAGGGACTTTGACTTCCACTTCCACTCATGGAGAAAGGGAATGGAACTCACGAAGAGGCAAGTAGCCTAGGTTGGGGTGCTTCATTTTTGGTGCAGACAGCTGAAGATGCTTCTGGAATTACTGTTACTCCTCCTTCTCCTTCACCAAGATCTTCAGTAGTATTCTCATCAAAAGGGGATACAAGTCCTCTTCAAAAGCTTCAGAATCAAGTTTTCAGAGCACTAAAAGGTTTGTCTCCACCTTCCGAAGATAAAAGTAGAACTTACAATCCAGAAGTATTAACTAGCCAAAAACGTCAATGGGCAAGCTTTCAGTTGGATGCCCTGGTATGTAAATATGTAATACCTTTCTTTTTTCTTTTTCTTTTTCTTTACTCCTATCTTTCATTCCTGAATCTTGAATTCTTGATGATTGTTTATCATTTCCAAAGCTTTGAGTAGGATGCCTTGGAAGTAGTCCCTTTGTTGCTTAAGGAGATGCAATGATAATAGATGTTGCGTGCATGTTGTTCAGAGTTTAATAAAGAGGTAAACATAGAAATTTCATCTATTAAATTACTATGTTTTAGTTCCTTAAAATTATTTTCTTCCAGATAAGGTTGAAGAAAGAGCAAGAAGATAAGGAAGAAAAGAGAAGATACAAAGCCCAGACTCATCTTTACACTGTTATAAAGGTTAGTTGATATTATAATCAAATCTTTTAAGTAAATGCCTGGAGGCTCACTTTTATACATTTTAGGGAATTCATAACTAATATATATATATATATATATATATATATATATATATATATATATATATATATATATATATATATATATATATATATATATTACATGGCTAGGTTGCACGTGGAAGTGATCTATTAGAACAGATGGGGAAAGATATGTATTTTGATCTTGTCGATCATGAAAAAGTTCACAGTTTCCGTATCCAAAAACAGATGTTGTTTAACCATTTCAAGGTACTCTTACTCTATGATTCTATATAACTCTGAACAACTTGTCTCAATAGCATATTGTGAAGACAGACATGTTTCAGTTAGTATAGAAAAAAAAAATAGGAGAAGGCAATCTATGATGGTCATTCGTTATGTTTAAATCAATAATTATAGAATTAATTTAAGTTATTCCAACTATCTATTTTGGGATGCAGGAGAAGGTGGCAAAAGAATTTGGTATACCTGTTCAATGCCAGAGCTTTTAGATATGGGCAAAGGGGCAGAATCATACATACCGTCCCAATCACCCTTTGACACCACAACACGAAACACAATATGTATGCTCCTATTTCTGTAATGTTTTTAATTTTAATTAATAGTTAATTAATAAATATTTGGTATGGAATTGTAATACTTTTGGTGGAATGGAGTGCTTCATTAAAATCTAGCCAGTATGTATGATTAATCCCCAAACCCAACATATCTTATAACAAATTATATGTAAAATAATTTCTTTTCTTTTTATTCAGATTGAGGATGGGGACATCATTTGCTTCCAAAACTTCATTAGGACCTCTGTTTTTTACAATCCAAAAGAAGGTATTGGTGCACTTTGCTATTCGATTGGTGATTTGAAGCATGTCGAAGCTTGTAAGTGTATAGTGATAGCTTTAGTGAGACAGAAACACAAGTTATTTGCAGCAATAAAGATGTAAAAAAGAAGCCATTAATTTCCTAAGGTATTGCTGCTTCACAAGTTACAATGTACAGTTCTAGGGGTTCTATGAAAGGATGTCCATTTGGTGCTAACCACAAAGAAGATGGTGAAATTATTGCAATGCAGTTTATTTAATTTTAGGAACTAAGTATATGCTTGAGGAATGATGTTAGTTAGTTATTTCTACTGTTTACAGTATATATTTATGAAATATGAGAGATGATAATTATTTTGGGTTAGTTTTTTTAAAGTCTACTTGATCATTTATTTATACTCTAGTAATGGGTTGTTGATTTGGTTGCAGGAATGGAAGTCAATGGGAAGGATGATGATTTGAAGACACCACTTCTGAATCCCTCTGATGCTGTTGCAATTGATGATTCACTTCCCTTTAATTGGCAAACAAAGCATTTTCACTCATCTCCTATTGATTTAGGAAAGCTCTGTGACAGGTCAACATCGACTACAGAGAATCCGTTTGGGGATTTAACATCAAACATCACATCATCTGTTCCACAAAACAAGCAACTACAGTTTGGCCAGGTAGTTAAAATTTTCTCATATTCTAAAGTTTGAATTACCAAAAAATGACATTGTGTGTGTTTGTTTTTGTCTTTGATGGTAGGAGAGGAGACATTAAAGTGAAGGCGTTAGTGGCAGCTAAGGCTGCAAAGATACGCCAAGAAAAACAGGAGAATGAGAGGAACAACAAGAAAGAAGCATTTCAAATGGAGATTGCAAGACGAAAGAAAGAAAAAGCAAGATATGAGAAGAAAATGCAGGAAAAAGAAGCTGATGTGGCAAAACGAAAAAGAAAGCCACGAAAAAAAGCAGAAAAGCACAACATGAGGGAGCAAGAGTTAAAAAGAAAAAAGCAGTAAGCACCAATTTTGTTCATTAGCTCCCAATCCCATTCTAGTAATTATAACTAAGCTTGAAGTTTTGATTAGTAACTTGGTTATTACCATAATGAATGAGTTAGCAGGTATGAATCTTAATTCCCTTTTGAAACTTCTAAACTTTATGCATTTCTTCAGCTTTTAGAAATTAACACCCTATTTGGTATGGTATGTAAGATAGAGGGATTAAGAGATTATATCCGGAATCTTGACTCTGACTGATGTCAACGTGACAAAAATTGCATTTTTTGTTACGCTAAAAAAAGTTGCTCTTTTTATCTCTCTCTCTCTCTCTCTCTCTCTCTATATATATATATATATATATATATATATATATATATATATATATATATATATATATATATATATATATATATCATCCATCCTTCTTCCAGCAGGTTTGCCTCTTTTCATTTATTATTATTATTATTATTATCATAAACACCACCATCCATTTGTAAGTTGCACCTTTTTCATGATTTCATTGGATTCACATGTTTTTTTGGGATCTGAGATATAACATATTTATTGATGTGAGTAGGCATGGAATCAAACAACTAAGAACTGGATGGGCAGATGGGCCAACATATGTCACCCAATGTCCTATAAGACATGGTCAGTCTTATACATACTCACATTGCTTGGCAGCGAGCAACCATCTATGGTGAAATGATCATATACCCTCGTATGCCAGCTTACTTGTCAAAGATTCGGAGCACAGTAGGATTTATTGATTTTTTTTTGGAAATCTGATTATGATCATGTTTTTGATTTTAGGGTAAAGAATTTGATGTGGATTCACTCAAAAAAATGTTAACAGATTATTATTTGGCCAAAGAGCTAGCTATTAAAGGTTCTTTCTCATACCAATATAATCTTTGTTTATTTTTTCACTCTCTTATCTATTTTATAATTCTTATTTGTTAGGTGGTGCTGATGTAGATATTTTCCTTATCTCTCTCTCTCTCTCTCTCGGGTTTCTAATAATAATAGTTGATAAACTTCCAGTCTTTAGCCTAAATAGAAAGTTGTCTTCTGCTGCCAGGTTATACTTTCCACCTGAAAATCTAATTTGTTAGCTTTGTGTTTGGGTAGATTTTTCACTATTACAATATTGTAATCGGAAGAAACATAAGTACTAAGTAGGATGTTGTAATAAACTAATAACTGATAGTAAATTTCCACTAACTAGATTTGCTTCTAATATTATGCCATGGTTTTATATGTCATTTACACATATGGAACAGGCAAGGAGTATCCTTTGATAGTACATTGGTTTTCTTTTCTGATTTGAACTGCTAGACACTCTCCTGCAAATTCAAAAAGAAGATGGCACAAGCAAGGAGTATCCTTTGGAAGCTGCCCTTGAGGCCACAAAAAATGCTTTGATTCAAAGGTAGTACATAAGTCTTATTGGTAGATCATTTTGATTCCACTCTCATACATACCATGTGTATTATTAATTAGTTGATATTGAAGTTAAGAGACATGATTATTGTGTAGGATTTCCGTGTTGTTCTTGATTAAGAGTTGGGATTGATATTGAAGCTAAGAGACATGATGATTGGTTGGATACATGAAGGCTTTTAGATCTTCTTCGGACAACTTAATGAGAGTTATTCAAACAAGGTGCCCCTTTATAGAAATTTAGTATTAGGTTATATAGTTAGGAAAACCTCTTAATAACAATGTACAATCAGATCCCTTTAATATCAATGTATTACATTTTATTGACATGATGTTATTGGATGAAATTGATTGTTTTTGGATATATGTGTTTTTATATTTTTGTATTATGCGCAAAAGAGTATCGTAAAGGCACGTCGTATATACATATCGTAAATGGTTGTTGAAGTTTATGACACGCAAATGCGTGTCATCTTCATTTATGACAGGGGCTTTAATGATATGCAATGCGTGTCCTAAAGGCGCGTCGTAAGGTTACGACACGCAACTACGTGTCGTCTTCCTTTATGATAGGGCCTTCCTTGATACGCATTGCGCGTCGTAAATGACCGTCGTAAATGCGCGTCGTAAATGCGCGTCGTCTATAGACGACACGCAAAAGCGCATCGTCTCTCTTTATGACAGGGCCTTCCTTGACGTGCATTTGCGCATTGTCTGAGCGTTTTACGACGCGCAATGAGCATGGTGAAAGGCTGTTTTTCTAGTAGTGAGGAGAGCCATATCCCTAACGTGCAACTCTAGTTCTGATCGGCACTTGTCGGTATAACTCTTTTGTCGACTCTAAGTTATCTGAAGTCTACTCCGAACATGTAGAATCAACTCGATGGTCTTGAATACCACCTCACTACTCCCTATGACTCGCTGACCGACCTCACCCCAACATATCGGGGTCCTACATTTGCTCTTTTAGAGCACCTCAAATGGAGGTTATTCAATGTTGCATGGCAACTATTCTTATACGAAAATTTTGCTAACGGAAGATACATATCCCAGATACCGCCAACATCCAAAACACATGCCCGCATCATATCCTCCAATATCTGGATGTTCTGCTCATTCTAACCATTCATGTGTGGGTGAAAGCTCGATTTGAAATGCAGACGAGTACCTAGATCTTCGTGGAACCTCTTCTAATACTTGTAAGTAAACGGAAATCCCTCTCTGAAATCACCGAAACTGGCACCCTTGCCGGTCCACAACCTCCCTAATATAAATGTCAGCCAAATTCTCCATAAAGATACTCTCCTGAATTGGAATAAAGTGTGTGGTCTTGGTCAATTGATCCATGATGACCCAAATCTAATCCACTATGTGCGTTGTCCGATGCAACTTCATAATGAAATCCATGGTAATCTCTTTCCATTTTCAAATGGGGATGGATAATGGTTACAACTTGTTGTGAGGTCACTGATGTTTAAACTTAACTTTCCTGTAAGTCAAGCACCTCTCCACATACCATTTTATATCGCACTTTATACAAGCCCATCAATAATCACGATGAAGATCTCTATAGATCTTCGTTACCTCGGGGTGAATGGAAAATCTTGATTTGTGTGTCTCCTCCACCAGAACCTGATGTGCACCACACAAATATGGGACCCACACCCTCCGATAGAGAGTCAATAAATCCCGACTATCATAATCAAAGGAAGCCACCCAACCTACTATACACACACTCTTTTAGTGCTCTTCCTTCATAGGTCAACCAGAGCCTCTCGTATTTGCTCTAAGAGTGGAGTAGTTACTGCCATCCTCATATAGATATCCCTGGTCGGAGCCGTGACCGCCTTGTAGCTGAGAGAACTGGCCACCAGATTGGGCTTTCCAAGATGGTAAAGGATCTCATAATCATAATCCTTCACCGTATCCGATCACCAACGTTACCTCGTATTCAAATTTGGCTGATCCAGCAAGTACCTCGAAAAAGATCATTTACCACCAATTTGTTCAGATTTTTGAAATTCAAGTGAGAGAGTCTTCGATGCCACGTCCACCTTAGATCATATGATTCCTTCGAAAGAAAGCATACAAAAGGAACTACCACGATTGGCTTGATGTCAAAAGTGAACATATCTCTTTTCCTCTTTGACTTGAGCAAAAGTTATTTGGTTTCTTTATTTGAAATGACACTTCCTGCTTTATCGAGGACTACTTGATTACCAGTGCACACAATAAGCTGCGAAACACTTATCAAGTTGCGCTGAAGACCTTCGACATATGTCACTCGATTAATTGTAAACTTCCCATTTATTAATTTTAGATAGCTTTTAACCTTGCATTTTTTATTGTTTACGAATTTAACCACTCCAGCATTTTCCAAACTTCTATAATCTCGCAAGTTTTCCTTCCTACCAATCATGTGATGTGAGCAACCATTATCGATGTACCAATGTTCATTGTATTGCTTGTCACATAAAACCAACAATCAATGGAAAAATTTAGGTGCCCAAGGCTTTTTTCGGTCCTTGGTGATTAGATTGAAATGCATTATGAAATGAAGAACCTAACACCCAATTTCGAACATTAGATTTCAAACTATCGATTAAGTCAAATTCTATGGACTTAGGTATCGAAATGAAATCATTCATTGGTTTAGATTCAACACTAATATTTCCTTTTGCATCGAAAGTTCATTTTTCCTTAACCTTTGCTTTTGGAACAACTTTCCACTTTTGAACAGAGGGATTTGATTCCTTTGACGAATAACTCCCAGTTGATGACTCATTCAAGTAGCTATCGTAAGCATGCTCGATTTCTTTTTGAGAAAACTTTCTAGATTAATAAGTCTTTCCTTTTCCTTCGAGCCAGTGATTAATATTCTTTACATCAGCTTTCCCTTTGATAAATGAAGCATTTACTTTTTGTTTCGAATCAGGATTGGGAAAGTGGGGTTGTTTTGGTTTGAATGGTTCGTTTCTCTTGCATTTGACGTCCAGCTTTTCGAAATTCTTTTTGAAAATTTTGGTTTTGCATGATTATGATAACAATATTGAAAATGTTTGTTATAACCGACAAATGTTCGATTACAAACTTGTTGACCATTCGAAAATCGTCTTTGACTTAGAAACTGTTGGAAATTCCTTTGTTCATTTGATTGAAAACTATTTCTATGAAAATTATTTTATGGAAAACTTTTGTGTTGATGATTAGGAGCAAAATTCCTTTGTTATTGGGTTTTAACAAAATTCTCATTTCTTGGTTTTTCAAGATTCAGTTTTTGAACATTTCAATTACTTTTTGAGAAAGCATTTTGTTTTGGAGCGGGTTTGTTATTAACAAAAGGCTTATTTTGTGAAACAGTATGAACTTGTTCAACCACTTTTTGAGCATAAGATTTTTGAGAAATATCTTTTTGTTTCTTCAAAGACTTAATATTTTTCCAATAAACATTGTTTTGAGCTTTCGACATCGAAATGCCTTCTTCTTTGGAAAATTTTTTAATTTCATTATTGAAAATTTGACCTTTAGTCTTCCGATTTTGAGAAACTGGTTCATTTTGTTAGTTTGTTATCATTTTCTTTGTCTTTCTTAACTTCCCAAGTTCTTTTTGGTTTTTTCCTTTGAAATGTAGATGAGTTCTTGTTAAGATTGTTTTAAACCATGCTTTAGTTTGAGAAAAAACCTTCTTTCAAAACTACTTTGTTATTTTCAAAAACAATTTTTTTGATCTCTGGTTTTACTTTATCGCCATTTCCTGTAGTGACAAACACCTAATTGGGAACACAACATCATCGGTGCATTTGAAACTTGGATAAACAACAGAGTTCGATTCAAGATAATGAGGACCTTTTTCCTTCATCACGTTTTCAATTTCTCAGTTTCCTTATAAACTTGAACAACAACAACTCGGGGAATAGTTGTTCCACTTGGAACATCTTCGTCATCATTATCACTATCACTTTGACTCTCTCTGACAGTCATATTGTCATAATCATGAACTTTTGATGTAGAGGGTTGGTCGGTGTTAATTTTAACCAAACAATCATTATAAATCTCTTTACCCTTGTTTATCAAAGAGACATTAATTACATATAACTTAGAACAATCACCAACTTCCTCTGCCTCAATTTCACTGATATTGTCAGAATAATCTTCGATATCAGCAACACTATGTTGAGAGTCAGAAACTGAATACTCAGTCTTTTTCTAAATTTTTATTTGTTAATTTAGTCTTGGTCAAGGTCTTATTCACAATGTGTACCAAATCATCCGCATCTAAACATTCATCTGTCTTAACAATACCATATGCATATGAATAATTTGGGACTTTGACGAATTCAAAAATCTTTTTCTCACAGTCATATGAAGTCGAGTCTATTTTCTCCCTTTTGAATACTAAACAGGGAAAATGTTTCCTATTTTTTTCCTCACTGATGTCAGATGAATGATGCAAATCAGTCAATTTAGCATACAATCTTTTAGCTGAATTACAATAGATGTTACATTGTTTCATTAGAATATAGTTATCCATTCTAATAGTATACCTATCATAAGTACCATTTTTTAGCTGCATTTCAAGATTGTCTATTCTACATCTTTTAGACTCCAACCATTTCTCTGATTCTAACAGTATCGATTTTGATTTCTCAGCATCACTACTAACAGAAATAAGCTTGTCATTAACGTAAGAAAGAGTATCATTGAAGTTAGATAAAATAGCATCATATGAACTGAAAGGAATATCAAAGGATTCGAGAAGAGAATGTACCTTCAAAGTCATTAGAGACTTGTCAACACCAGTAGAAATGAAACACTTCCCTGTCACCTTCTCCTCATCTTCACTTCCCTCTTCATACTTTGCATACATCGATCCATGTGTGGGGTTCCTCATCTCTTCGTCATCTTATCCTGATGACCAGACTTGGTAAGTGCCATCTCCTTCGCCACTTCCTTTTGCAACAAGAGACATCCCCTTCATTCTAGCTGTCACTTCTTCTAGCCTTTCAACATAATAGGCTTCGTCCTTCACTATATCCTTCTTCTCATCTTTTTTCCACAACATTCAGTCGATTGCTAAGTGATTCGCACCGTTACAATAGTTGCAATCGAAACCAGAGTCAACTTTCAATTTCATATCCACCTTTTCACTAGTAACCTTAACCTCTTTCTTCTTAACCTTCGAATCTTCTCTCACATTCTTCCGAAATGAGTTCCCCTTGAATTCACTTCCTTTAAAATTTGGATTGAATGGATTTTTGAAAAACTTCTTGACTTTATTATTCGAGTAATACACCACAGCTTTGTCATCCTAGTTCATGAGAAAACCTTCATCATCAAAACCATCAACCTTAGCAGATTAGACTTCAGTCTCTTTACTAGACACTTTAGAAACTAAAGCAAGTGGACCTCCTAAACATAGTTTTCTTTCTCTAGCAATTTTGTTAATCTCACTTTCATGGGCATCCAAAACATTATAAAGATTACCCAGAGAATAGTTGTCGAAGCTTTGTTGTATTTTTATCATTAAACTAAGGTTCCTCCACTCTTTCGAAGTCCCATCAAGAAAGTTAAATTGTACTCTTAAGTTGAATGATTAACACCATAACGACTGTACTTGAAAATTAATTCATTCAGACGATCATAGTACATTTCAATGGTCTCCATTTCCTTCAGTTTGAATTTACCTAACTCAAGTAGACATTGCTTAACATAATTTTTTCTAGTCTTCTCACTTCTTTGATACTTCTCTTTCAAAGTATCCCATATCTCCTTTGTTGTTTTGTAACCCCGAATGTAATTATAAACCACTGGTGGAAGAGCACCATAAAGTTCATGCAAGCATCTCCTATCGTTTGCTTTTTGTTTCTCTGCTTGGAGTGTAACATCAGCAGATGAACCAACACTTCTAATTTTTTCAAGCCTCCGTGGACGATAATCTCGACTTGTTATGCAATGCTACAGATCTTCATTGATCGTATTAAGATAATCTTTATGTCCACCCATTACTCATAGTATTTTGGAATCAACATCATAATTTTGGTTGAAGAACCAAGAAGATGAGAAAAACTAGTAATCGTGTTCATGTTGAAGCTTGCCATTAACGTATAGACAAAATCATGAAAAGCTTCAGAAAGAAGAATTTAATGAGTGAATCTTTCAGAAAACAATCGATGAACACTCAATTTTTCAAATGAAAAGCAGAATTGTATCAAAACAATTGATCAGAAAAGATTTTCTAAATCAAAAGTGTGGAATATTTTCGAATCTAAAACAACGATTCAAAAACTTTTGAAAAAAAGACAAAATCAGAAATCAATTGAATGAATCCTGCTCTGATACCAAATGTAGTTCGTATGAATCGAGTAAAAGAAATGAAATCAGAGTTTGATATGCATCAAGAGCACAGGTTGTAAATATAATATGTTTGGCTCAAATTATTCTTTTGAAAGAATACAAGGAGTGAAAAGAGTAAAGTACGCGAATGCTCCCAAGTTACTCTAACCTTTATATCTATCCTTATTTATAGGAACACCAGAAGTAGAAAACATGTACGTAAGGGCTAAGACTTGAATGCATCGACCTCTAAAGTTCCCTTATCAAAATACATACAATGAATACACGAATACAGACTTCGACACAAAATATGACAAAAGACACTTCGACATCTCACAACACATTTTGACCTCTACACGTAGTCATGTTCGTATGAGGTTCCTTAACATCTACAAGTGGGGTACCTACCCATGTATAATTTAGTAAAACCTATAGGTCAAAGATCTATCCATGTATGGTTCATTAATGTCTACAGGTCATAGACTTTCCCGTAAGATAATTTACTAACACGTACAGGTTGTATACCTATCCATTTCTGATATAAAACACCTAAAGGTTGTATACACACCTATGCTTGATTGATTAACACCTACAAGTTGTAAACCTACCCGTGTACAATTGATTAACACCTACAGGTTATGAGCATGATCATGTATGATTTGGCATCACCTACAGGTTGCATACTTGCTCGTGTAGGACTTAATAAAACATCCACATGTTTGCAAACCTGTCAATGTTAACGAGAATTATCTAGATTAGTCTGTGGCCATCCTTTATGTCCTACTAGATGACTAATTCTTAGTATTACAATAATACCATGTTGGCTACAATCCCTCATTCTATATTACTTCATATAACCCTTTACTACCCAATACACTTTCAGTATTATAAAATAGTTCAATATAGTATAACCAATCAATCATATAGAGCTCAAGTATTTCAAATTAAGGCAATAGGCACACATAACATATAAGTAGTTAAATACTTCATATCTATATGTAGGATGAAAGTGACTATGCACTCACCTGAAAATATCTGGTGATTGGTGAATCGGGAAGAGCCTCGCCTTATACTTTTTTCCAAAAGACCTAGATATACATAACACTAACTATTAGTCTAATTTTATATTTCATGGAACTTATTATCCAAAGGACTAAGTGGGGTATTGACGGTGACGAGAATTCAAAATTTTTCCATGGAGTCCTTAATAAGAAACACAAACATTGAGCTATTCAGGCTATTTTTTTTATTCACGGTAAATGGGTTGATGTGCCTTACCTTGTCACATTTGAGTTTGTAGATCATTTCGGGTCTTGGTTTACCTCTCCCATCTCTTCTCGGCTTTCCTATTTCAGGTGTTCGAAAAGAAAATTTCGACATAGTAGTTTGAGATTTTTTATGGTCCGATTACTCCTGATGAAACATAAAGGGATGTGTAGGATTGTGGTGCTGATAAGTCCTCAGGATCGGAAGGTTTTTCTTTTGAATTCATTATCATATATGGCAAACATATAACATTTAGCACATAAAAGCATTTTAGACAATTTTTCCTAAAATAAACTAGTGCTCATGTCTAAAATAAAACAGACACACATCTCACAATTTCACTTAGCATTCTAAGTTTAAGTCTAGAAATCCTACAATTTCCTAGTTCGCTTAAACTAATGCTCTAATACCAACTGTGACATCCCCAAAATAACGGCCAGAAAAGACCGGTTTAATTTATGCTTTTAAAATGATTTCAGAGTAATCATTTGATTAAAAGAGTTGCGGAATTTGTTCCCAAAACAAAATATGATAAAAATAAGATTTACCAAATCATTTCTTAAAGAAATGTAATTTTTCATTATATTACAATACTCAGGATGTCATGTTTCGATAAACAGACCAAAAGCATAAACATTTCAATATAGACCATACAACATTTATTTACAACAACAGGTCTATAATCCAAAAATAACTTGACAAGTCATCCAACTTATGCTCTAGCACCACTACCGGTAATACAAAGAAAACTGAGTGGGTCAGGCTTGGGAGCCTGGTGAGCGTATAGGGTTTTCAACCCACAATAAGTAATTAAATTTATTTTCATCAACCAACAATAACCCAATTACCCATTCCCGTTATTCCCACTTTACGTCCCTAAAACAACTAACACAAGGGACGTAGTCTTAGAATATTTCATTGGGGCGACAACACATGCATTCGGGGGTTTCCCAGCAATATATGTCAAATAAAGCAACCATGAGGGGGGTGGAGTACAGCGAACGAACACCCAAGTTCATTAACACTTACAGGTTGCGAGCCTGCTAGCGTTCCACATGACTGTCTAGAAAAGTCTGTGGTCGTCATCTAAACTCCACTAGATGACTGAATCAAAAACAACATCGAGGCCTCTCATCTATTTATCACACATCAACTATCTACCCATGTTCTACCCAACATATTAGTAGATAAAAATATATATTTTTATACATAGTTTAAAACCTGTATAGCATTCTCATTCAATACATATTCCAAACAACAGATGAGACACATACACATAACACGTATTTCATAGAGAATAAATCATACATATGAGATAGAAGAAAGTGAATATACATTCATAGATATAACAACAAAATATACACATAACACGTACTTCGTATAAAATATTTCATAATTATGTGTTATAAGAAAGTGACTACACATTCACTTGATCAGAAGATTATCGGATAGCACTACGGATGGTAGAAGTAGTATTCTTCGGTAGATCTGGAAGATCTTCACAAAAACTAGGCTCCATGCAGGTAGAGCTTCGACTCGGGAATTTTACTTCTCGGGATCTTCGAGGCTTCGAGACTTGCTTCGGAATTCGGGAATGATAGTGGGGCTTCGGGATATTTATTGCATGCAAAACGAGGTAAAACGAGAGAGAGAGAAGAGAAAAGGAGCAAAATGGTCGGCTGCCTTCGCATCCTTTATATAGGGGCAGAAGCCTCACATTACGCTGGGCGTAATGCTCAGCTACGCGGGGCGTACGCTTCGGATCGTCACTGCTTACGTACTTCGGAGCTTCGATGTACGCTGGACGTACAACTCTATGCTGGGCGTAGTTCGGACAGGATCAGTGACTCCTTCGGATATTATCCGAAATTCTTAATTGAATATATATTTTAATTATTTATAAAACTTCCAAAGTTCATATCTTCGTCATACGAACAACGTTTTCGACGTTCTTTATATCCACGTGTAGGTGAGACTACGATCTACAATTTTCGTTTAGACTCCGTCAGCTAATTTTGATTTATTTTTATTATTTATTTTTAGTAGGCGAGGACAGGAAAACTCTGTTATAAATTCATAACTTCTTCATCTGACGTCCGTTTCCGCCTGTCTTTTTATCGTTTCACTACCATTAACGAGATCTTCAATTCTCGTTTAGATTGTTTCGGCTAAAAACTACTCGATCTCAAATCGAGTATTCGGGCTGCATACTGCTAAGTCGAAACTTCGGAAAATCATAACTTCCTCATACGAAGTTAGATTTGGACGATCTTTTTATGCATGCTCTTGGTTTAACGAACTCTACCATATTCGTTTATATCACTAAGGCTAAATATCGCTCTAACGTAAATTTCACTTTTTACATCATTCAACATCGCCGGTTCTGTCGCGAAACTTCGACAGGTCATACCTTCTTCGTTATAACTCGGATTTTGGCATTCTTTATATCTCTGGAATCCTGGTTTCAACCACTACATATTCATGCAAAGCTATCGGGCTTATCTCACACTTTAATTTTGACGCCCATTTTATTTCATATTTATTAAATTATAATAATTAAGAAAATAAATACATAATTCACATAATGCTCAAATATTTCATCTTTAATACTTCAAAAAGAGTTAGAAGGGTTAACCTACACTATACATCAACAATAATGTCTAGCCTGGAAACGCGGACGTTACAATTCTCCCCCCCTTAGGATGATTCTGTCCTCGGAATCAAACATCAACAAAGAAATGCGGATAGCGACTCAACATGTCACTCTCCATTTCCCAGGTGAGATTTGGCCCATTCGTATGTTTCCAACGGACAAGCAATAATTCGACCATCTTGCGTCGAAGCTTCTTAGTCTTTCGGTCAACAATTGCCTCTGGTTCTTCAATTAACCTCTTGTTTTCATCAATTCTCAATTTAGAAATTGGAATTATATCGGGAACTTCTCCCGTGAACTTCCTCAAATAACACACATGGAAAGTGTTATGATTTCCATTCAGTTCTTCGGGTAATTCAAGCTTGTAAGCTTGGTTCCCAACCCTCTGAAGAACTTTAAACGGTCCAATAAACCTTGGAATTAACTTTCCCCTTTTACCAAATCTTATAAGTCCCTTCCACGACGAGACTTTAAGCAAAACCGAATCTCCACCTTCAAAAGTTATCGGCCTTCGCTTCTTGTCAGCATAGCTCTTTTGACGATCTTGAGCTGCTAACATTCTTTCTCTAATTATTTTCAACTTTTCAGCGGTTTGATGGATCATCTCAGGCCCCATAAACTGCTTTCTCCAGCCTCAAGCCAACAAGACAGCGTACGACACTTCTGTCCGTACAAAGCTTGATAAGGTGCCATCTTTATGCTCGAATGGAAACTATTATTGTAGGAAAGTTCTACCAAAGATAAATGTTCATCCCAGTTACCTAGGAATCCCCATAAACTATTATTGTAGGAAAGTTTTAGCCAATCCTTCCTCTTCCTTGCACACCCACTCTTCTATAATCAACAATGGCTTAAGATCCTTGCTCCTGCTGCACTAAATCGATTTAGGGTTCTTCTCAGAAGGCTAAAACGAACAATGATGGCCAAGGGACCCCTTTTATACGTCCCAAACCTGAACGGTTAGGGTTTCCGCTAAACAGCGTCGACTCGCCGAGTCCAGTCGCGGACCCGCGACCAAGTCTGCGATCCTACTCGGCGAGTCTAGGCTCCAACTCGCCGAGTCCCCTCTTAAATCACCCCAAAAACATAATTTTAATAATACCTGAGATTCCGGGCTGTTACAACTCTCCCCCACTTGGATTAGACTTCGCCCTCGAAGTCTCACTCTGCAAATAGTTCCGGATGCTGCTCCCGCATTTCGCGCTCCGGTTCCCAAGTCATTTCTGATCCCTTACGGTGTTGCCATTGGACCAACACCAGAGGTACCTCCTTGTTTCTCAGAACCTTGATCTTCCGATCCCTGATAGCCACTGGTCTCTCTGCGTAATTCAGACTCGCATCCACCTGAATATCCTCCAATGGAACCACTGCCGACTCATCGGCTATGCACTTCCTCAACTACGACACATGAAAAGTGTCATGGATCTGACCCAACTCCGCTGGCAACTCCAACCGGTAGGCTACCCGACCTATCCTTGCAATCACACGAAATGGCCCAATATACCGGGGCCCCAACTTGCCTCTCTTCCTGAACCGAATCACTCCTTTCCAAGGAGAGACCTTCAGGAGAACGAAGTCGCCGACTTGAAATTCAAGCTCGGATCGGCGCCTGTCTGCATAACTCTTCTGTCGGCTCTGGGCAGTCAATAATCTTTGTCTCACTTGTTGAATCTGCTCTGTCGTCTGGAGTATGATCTCCGTGCTGCCCATCACTCTCTGTCCCACCTCTCCCCAGCAAATGGGAGTCCGACACCTCCTACCATACAACAGCTCGAAAGGCGGCATACCAATGCTCGAATGATGGCTGTTGTTGTAGGAAAACTCTGCCAATGGTAAATACGCATCCCAACTACCCCCGAAGTCTAACACACACGCTCGGAGCATGTCCTCCAGTGTCTGAATTGTCCGCTCGCTCTGACCGTCTGTCTGGGGATGGTATGCGGTACTAAAATGCAATTTAGTACCCAGCTCCTCATGGAATTTCTTCCAGAATCTGGAAGTAAAGCGCACATCACGGTCTGACACAATCGAGATCGGCACCCCGTGCCGAGATACCACCTCTCTCACGTATATCTCCGCCAATTTCTCCGCCGAAGAACTCTCACTGATGGCCAGGAAGTGTGCACTCTTTGTCAACCTATCCACGATCACCCAAATTGCGTCAACTCCCCTAGCAGTCCTCGGCAATTTGGTGATAAAATCCATAGTAATCTGTTCCCACTTCCACTCGGGGATCTCCAATGGCTGTAACTTGCCATGCGGTCTCTGGTGCTCAGCCTTAACCCTACGGCAGGTCAAGCACCTCTCAACGAACCATGCCACGTCCCTCTTCATACAGGGCCACCAATATTCCTTCTTTAAATCCAAATACATCTTTGTAGCACCAGGATGGATCGAGAATTTCGATCTATGAGCCTCTTCCATCAAAGTAGTACGCGTACCGCCCACAAACGGTACCCAAATCCGACCCTGAAACGTCATAAGGCCTCGACTATCCTTGACAAACTCTGAGATTAACCCCACAACCCGCTCTTTCTTCTGCATTTCTGGTCGCACGGCCTCTGCCTGGGCCCTACGAATATCATCCAATACAGGGGTCATCACGGTCAGTCTCAAGCATACATCTCGCAATGGAGTGCTCTCCGCCCTGCGGCTCAATGCATCGGCTACCACATTAGCCTTGCCTGGGTGGTACAGGATCTCACAATCATAATCCTTGACCACATCCAACCACCTCCTCTGACGCATATTTAGGTTGGGTTGATCCATCAAATACTTCAAACTCTTATGGTCCGTGTATATCGTACATCGAACCCCATACAAGTAGTGACGCCAAATCTTGAGAGCGAACACTACTGCCCCCAACTCTAAATCATGCGTGGGATATCTCGCCTCATGAGGCTTCAGCTGCCTCGACGCGTAAGCTATCACATGACCCCTCTGCATCAACACCGCACCCAATCCCGAAATTGATGCGTCGCAATATACCACGAAATCTTCCATCCCTTCTGGGAGAGCTAATACCGGGGCTTCGCACAATCTCTGGCGAAGTGTCTCAAAGGAGGTCTGCTGCTCGGGCCCCCATGAGAATGTAACACCCTTCCGGGTCAATCTGGTGAGTGGCACTGCGATCTTGGAGAAATCCTTGATAAATCTCCGATAATACCCTGCCAACCCAAGGAAACTTCTGATCTCAGAGGGTGACTTCGGCACCTCCCAACTCATCACCGCCTCAACCTTGGCCGGATCGACCAATATCCCTTTCTGATTAACCACATGTCCTAGAAACTGGACCTCCCGCAACCAGAATTCACATTTGGAGAACTTTGCATAAAGTTTCTCCGACCTCAATACCTCAAGGACCTCCCTCAAATGCTCCTCATGCTGCTCTCTCGATCTCGAATACACCAGAATGTCGTCGATAAATACGATCACCGACCGATCCAACATCGGCCTGCATACCCTGTTCATGAGATCCATGAACACAGCCGGGGCATTGGTGAGTCCAAAAGGCATCACCACAAACTCATAATGCCCATATCGCGTCCTAAACGCTGTCTTCTGGACGTCTTCATCCCGTACTCTCACCTGATGGTAACCTGACCTCAGATCGATCTTGGAAAACCAAGATGCTCCCTGCAACTGATCGAATAAATCATCGATCCTCGGCAACGGGTAACGGTTCTTGACCGTTAGCTTGTTCAACTCCCGGTAATCAATGCACATCCGGTGTGAACCATCCTTCTTTTTGACGAACAGGATAGGTGCTCCCCATGGCGAGCTGCTCGGCCGAATGAATCCCTTCCCCAGCAACTCCTGGAGTTGCGAGGACAACTCTTGCATCTCTGGAGGTGCAAGACGATAGGGCACTTTAGCAATAGGTGCTGCCCCCGGAACCAGATCAATACTAAACTCTACTTGCCTCGCAGGCGGTACTCCCGGCAACTCCTCGGGAAAGACATCTGAAAATTCTCGCACCACCGGAACTTCCTCAACTAACTTCGGTTTCTCGGAAACCTCCCGCGTATCCATCACATACGCCACAAAACCTTTACAGCCCTGCCGCAGACACTGCCTCGCCCTAGCGGCCGAACAAAAAGCTGATCCCGAACGGGTACCCTCGCCGTACACCGAAAGAACTCCCCCTCTAGGGTCTCGTATAGTCACCAACTGACGCTCACAGTCGATGACAGCGCCGAACCGGCTCAGCCAGTCCATGCCCACGATAACACAGACATCCCCCATCATGATAGGAATCAGATCAATTGGGAATCCAATCCCGAAAATCTCTAGTACACATCCCCGAAGAACCTCCGTAGCACAAATCACCTTCTCGTCAGCTATAGAAACTCTCAAAGGTCGACTCAACGACTCACGACTAACGCCGATATGCTGACTAAAGGCTAAGGACACAAAGGACCTACTCGCACCCGAGTCAAATAACACTAAGGCAGGCACAGAGTTCACAAGGAAAGTACCTACGCATATAATAACATAAGCATAACATCTTGACATTAAAATAAATACATGAATTACAGCATACCTGCCACAACATCGGGCGCAGCGCGGACCTCCTCCGCAGTCAGCTGAAAGGCTCTCCCACGAGCCCTCGGGGCCTCGACCTTCACCGGTCGAGTCTCAGTAGTCCTGGCAACAGGTGCAGATCCCTGACGAAGCTGAGGGCACTCGGCCCTCCGATGGCCGGTCTGGTTGCAATGAAAGCAAACCATAAATCCCTTGGGACACTCCCTAGCAATGTGTCCCTCCTTGCCACACTTGTAGCAAGCACCGGCTCGACACGCCCCATCGTGACCCTTACCGCACTTTACGCAAGTGCGGTTCTTCGAACCTCCCGTCCTCGAATCGGCGGACTTGATCCGCTTGGCTGCCGGCTGAGACTGAGCCGGCCGCCGATCTGCCTGCTGGGACTCGGCCTCCTCCCTGGCCTGAGTCTCTAACTCGATCTCACGCTTCCTGGCATTCGCCTGAAGCTCAGTAAAAGTATGGTAAGTGGAGTTTGACACAAACTCCCGGATCTCCCTCCTCAGAACACCCAAATACCGGCTCATCCGAGCCTGCTCTGTGGCACCAGCTCGGGGCAAAACATCGCCCTCTCATGGAACTTCCGCGTGATCGCCGCCACCGAATCAGTACCCTGTTTGAGGGTTAAGAACTCCTGAACCAATCGTTCCCGCTCCACCGGGGGAACGTACTCATCCCTGAACATGGCAGTGAACCCCTCCCATGTCACTGCCGCCGTCTCTGCCAAAGTGAAGTTCGCCGTCACAAACTTCCACCAGTCCTTTGCTCCCAGACGGAGCTGGTTCAAAGCGAACCGTACCCTCAGGTGCTCCGGGCATGAACAAGTATAAAAGCACCCCTCTATATCCGCGATCCACCTCATCGCAGCAATCGGATCCTGCGTCCCATCGAACTCTGGTGGCTTCGTGTTGCTGAACTCTCGGAACAGCAATGAATCACCCCCCTGTGGCCTAGCAGCGGCCACAGCTGCGGTAGCTGCAGCGGTTGCAGCCTCGGTCAATGCGGCGTACCGCTCTCGAACGTCTCCATCAGGGTGGTCTTGATAGACCCAAACATCTCCGGGATCTCAGCCCGGATCGCCGCCGCCACCTCCTCGTGGATCATCTGACGAATATCCTCGTCACTCACACCGCTCGTACTCGCCCTGTGCCGCGGTCTAACCATGATATCTCTGAAATACAACATAAAACTATCAGAGATTCTACCGAGTATAATCGTACTCGACACGCAACCCTACTCAGTCCCAGATATCCAGGGATTCTTACTTGGGCCTCCCACTGACCCGGTGTCCTCGGTAGTACGGGCCCAATACTACCGACCACACCGCATCAATGTTCATCCCAAGTCCTCCTCCCCAAACTCCAGATAGTGAGTACTCTACTTCTGATACACTCTATTTACCCGCATACTAGCAAAGCATCTCATATAGGCAACTTCCCTAGACTAAGGCATCACAAATCAGGCCACTCTAGTCCTATCATGAATACCTAGTCTTCTAGCATGCATAACAATTCATATCATATAGTATTGTAAGGTATTTTGGGGATCTTTACCGTTCGGGCGCTGACTGATCGTACACACTACTTCTTTCTTGCTTACCACAAAACCATTTACAAAAGTTTATGCCTTTATTTGAAAAGTTTCCTCAAATCCTCGGTTTGAGTTCAGTTACCCCCGAAGGTGCACTCGAATCCCTCAAACCAAGGCTCTGATACCAATTGAAACAACTCAAATTTTCAAACAAATTTTTCATTTTTAAGACATAATTGTTTCCATTAAAAACAAGGCATAAATAGTTTAATTATTCAGTCAATACAATTATTCAATATCCCAAGATCATAAAACAATCCCCAGTGTGTATCGATCATGCCGGCGCCTTCCCACGGTCCTCGCTAGTACCTGAAATGCATACACGACAACTGTAAGCATAAATGCTTAGTGAGTTCCCCAATATACACTTACACACATACGCCTTTCCAGGCCCTGACCTTCCGGTCCTCAATACAACGCCTTCCGGCCCATAACATAATCGCCTTCCGGCCCATGACATATTATACATAGCACATATCACAATTAACTTACCACATATAGCACACATATCACATATGACGCTTAACTTACCACATATCGCATACATATCACATAACATTTCCGACCTTCCGGTCACACAGTCAAACCCTTCCGGGTACAGTATAGTGAGAAGACTCACCTCGTATATGCTGAAAGCTAGCAACTCCTGAAATGACTCGTGCACAAACCACGAGCTACAACCCTCCTATAGCATTACATAACTCATTAGCACTCATATCATCTAAGTGTGACTATCCCTAAGAAGTCAGACTTAGGTCAACTCTGGTCAACGGTCAACGGTCAACTCGACTGGACTCGGCGAGTACCATGGCGACTCGGCGAGTCTAGTCGTCCTCACAAATTCCTGAATATTCCCTTTCTACTCGTCGAGTATTCCTCTTGACTCGACGAGGTCCTCGTGGAAGAATCGCGGGGCCACCCCGACTCCACTCGCCGAGTCTGATGAACAACTCGGCGAGTCCCAGTAATTCTTCAAGCTACTCGCCGAGTCTGATGAACAACTCGGCGAGTCCATGCCATGCAGACGAGTAACTGCTTCCTGAGATAGGTCTCGTCCCGAAGTACACATGCATGGGACCTTCTGGACCTCTAAAGGTCCTAATACAAAATTATAGTCGTGGGGTAACAAGGCATTACTTCATCAAATCACTAAATGGGTTCTATAAACCCTAAATTCATAAATACATCAATATAGCAGAGCATACACGAATTCTTACCTGGATGATGTATTCTCTGTAATCCCCAATCCTCAGAATGTGATCCCTTGCTGCTCTTTTAGCCAATCCTTCCTCTTCCTTGCACACCCACTCTTCTATAATCAACAATGGCTTAAGATCCTTGCTCCTGCTGCACTAAATCGATTTAGGGTTCTTCTCAGAAGGCTAAAACGAACAATGACGGCCAAGGGACCCCTTTTATACGTCCCAAACCTGAACGGTTAGGGTTTCCGCTAAACAGCGTCGACTCGCCGAGTCCATATCTGGACTCGTCGAGTCCAGTCGCGGACCCGCGACCAAGTCTGCGATCCTACTCGGCGAGTCTAGGCTCCAACTCGCTGAGTCCCCTCTTAAATCACCCCAAAAACATAATTTTAATAATACCTGAGATTCCAGGCTGTTACAATTGACTTTCCGACTGAGAGCATCAGCGACAACATTTGCTTTACCGAGGTGGTAAAGTATCTCACAGTCGTAGTCCTTGAGTAATTCTAGCTAGCGTCGTTGCCTCATATTCAATTCCTTCTGATTAAAGAGATATTGGAGACTCTTATGATTAGTGAAAAGTTTGCACTTTGTGCCATAGAGGTAATGCCTCCATATTTTCAGAGAAAAAACTACCGCTGCCAACTCCAAATCGTGAGTAGGGTAGTTCTTTTCATGCTCCTTCAACTGTCGAGACGCATATGCTATTACCTTTTCTCTTTAGGTCAAAACACAACCCAACCCAACACCTGACGCATCGCTATAAACAGTGAAGTCTTCAAATCCATCGGGTAGAGAAAGAATCGGTGCCTTACATAGCTTCTTCTTTAGCTTCCCGAATGCTTCCTTATGCTTCTCGCTCCAAGCATAAGTAGCTCTTTTGTGGGTCAAAGTTGTTAATGGAGTAGCGATCAAAGAATAGCCTTGGATAAACCTTCGGTAATATCCAGCTAATCCTAAAAAGCTTCAGATCTCCGTGGGACTTTTCAGTTGTTCCCACTTCATCACAACTTCAATCTTTGCTGGATCAACCATTATCCTTTCCTGGTTGACCACGTGACCCAAGAATTGGACTTCACTAATCCAAAAATCACTTTTGGATAATTTTACATATAGCTTCTCCTTCTTCAAAACTTCTAACACTTCTCGCAAGTGTCTGCCATGCTCCTCTTGGCTTTTCAAGTAAATCAGAATGTCATCTATGAACACTATCACAGATTTATCAAGGAATGGATTACAAACCCGATTTATTAAATCCATGAATGCTGCTGGAGCATTGGTTAGTCCAAACGACATAACCAAGAACTCGTAGTGTCCATATCTAGTTCTGAATGCTGTCTTCTCGATATCTTGTTCTGTTACCTTCAGCTGATGATATCCTGACCTAAGATCGATATTTGAAAAATAACTTGAGCCTTGCAGCTGATCGAATAGGTCATCAATCCTTGGCAACATATATTTATTCTTTATCATTGCTTTATTCAGCTCTCTGTAATCAATGCACATTCTCATGCTCCCGTCTTTCTTCTTTACGAATGACACCGGAGCTCCTAGGGCGATGAACTAGGTCTAATGAAACCTTTGTCCAATAACTCCTGAAGTTGCATCATCAGCTCCTTCATCTCCGTTGGTGCTAATCAATACGGTGCTTTTGCTATTGGCGTGGTTCCTGGTAACAAGTCTATTCTGAACTCCACTTGTCTATCAGGTGGTAATCCAGGAAGATCTTCGGAAAATGCTTCCGGATTATCACACACCACTAGAATATTCTGTATCACCTTCTTTTCCTTCTTAGCATCGATCACGAATGCTAAATATGATGTACATCCCTTGGTCAAACACTTTCTGGCTTTCATTAGAGAAATGATTCCAGAATTTACTCTGCGTTTGTCTCCATACACTATAAATGACTCTTTCCCAGGCGGGTTTACTTTTACTATCTTCTTCTTGCATAATATCTCGGCATCATTGGCACTAAGCCAATCCATTCCCAACACGTTGTCGAAACCATTTAGTTCAATAGGCAATAATTCATATGATGGCTAACAGGTACAAACTTGCCACTAGCAACTTCGACTAATAAAGCATTATCTAGTCTATCGACAGGCAAATCTAGTTTCCTACCAAACTCATGCGAAATAAAGGAGTAGTTGGCTCCAGAATCAAACAACATTTGAGCAGGTAATTCGTTTACGAGAAAGGTACCTGAAGCGAACATCAACTTCATTTCGCAGCCTCAAGTGTCATCTGGAAGGCTCTTGCTTTTGGCTTTGGGGGAATGTTGGGTTTTGCTGCCTCATTCTTTTTCGGACAGTCTTTCAAAATGTGCCCCTCCTCGTTACAACCAAAGCACATCCTCTTGTTGGACGGAAACTTGTTGACATAATGCCCCGTTTTTCCACACTTGTAGCAAGTCATCTCCTCACTACATTTCCCAAAGTACTTTTTCTTGCACTTCTCACACCATTTCGCTTTGCCTCCCTTTCCTCCGAACTTCTTCGAATTTGACTTCGAAAATTTACTTTTCTTATTGGAACTTGAAGTTCCTTCAAATTTTCTCTTTTTGCCAACTTCAACCTTGTCGACGGTTCTTCCCTTGATCATCTCCTCAATAGACTTGGCAGCCCAAATAGATGCCTCTAGAGTAGGTGTCTGACGAACTGGCACCACGTACTCCCATGGGAGTCCTTTTGTGTATCAGTCAAGCTTTCTCAGCTCATCTGGAATGATGCGCAAGGAAAACTCCATTTTGTCGGTGAAGGCGTTAGTGTAATCGTCGACCGACATGCTGCCCTTTATCAATGTCAGAAACTTGTTCTCCAACTCTACAATGGCGCATTAGGGCTTAGCGTCTTCCCTAAAGTGTTCCACCAATGAACAACTCCACCCCTAAACTGACGTACTACAAAAGTGGTCTGCAACTTGTCTCTGCAACCACATGTCATGAAGGCTAGCTCCATTTCCGATATCCAATCCATGACTCTGATCGGATCCTCCTTTCCAGTGAAGGTCGATGGTTTGCAAGTCAGAAAATCCTTATACTTGCATCTCATTCCATCATTCCTTCCATCCCTGTTGTTTTGCCTAACTATCAGTGGGTTGGCTTGACCAACAGATCCACTGAAGTTTCCACCTTCCGAGTGCCCTTCATTTAATTCGGGCTCTTCCACTTGAATTGACAGCTCTTCACGATTCTGTTGAAGCAACCGCATAGTCTCCTCCATTTGACGATCCAACATTGTTTGAATCATCATTTGTACACCAACCATTGTCATTCGCTCAGGTGCTGCTGCTACAATAGGTATTTGCTCAATCACTTGTATTTGATTTCTGTTTTCATCAGCATTTCCAACGCCACTCCTCGTTCTCACCATTTTTTATCTATACACCGAATAAGGGAAAATTAGATCCTCATTCATGATAGATATTCAAATCATCCTTATCACTCCGAAACGTTTACATGCTAGTTCTAATATCGTAGACGTACGCTTAGAATCCTACACACATAAGGTTTTCAGATCCGGTCGACAAAAGACGATAGATCCGAACAAATAATATCATATATGGCAAACATATAACATTTAGCACATAAAAGCATTTTAGGCAATTTTTCCTAAAATAAACTAGTGCTTGTGTCTAAAATATAACAGACACGCATCTCACAATTTCACTTAGCATTCTAAGTTTAAGTCTAGAAATCCTACAAATTCCTAGTTCGCTTAAACTAATGCTCTGATACCAACTGTGACATCCCCAAAATCACAGCCAGAAAAGACCGATTTAATTTATGCTTTTAAAATGATTTCAGAGTAATCTTTTGATTAAAAGAGTTGCAGAATTTGTTCTCAAAACAAAATATGATAAAAATAAGATTTACCAGAGCATTTCTTAAAGGAATGTAATTTTTTATTATATTCCAATACTCGGGATGTCATGTTCCGATAAACTGACCAAAAGCATAAACATTTCAATATAGACCTTACAACAGTTATTTACAACAACATGTCTATAATCCAAAAATAACTTGACAAGTCATCTAACTTATGCTCTGGCGTCACTACCTGTAATACAAAGAAAACTAAGTGGGTCAGGCTTGGGAGCCTGGTGAGCATATAGGGTTTTCAACCCACAATAAGTATTAAATTTATTTTCATCAACCAACAATAACCCAATTACCCATTCCCGTTATTCTCACTTTACGTCCCTAAAACAATTAACACAGGGGACCTAGTCTTAGAATATTTCATCGGGGCAACAACACATGTATTCGGGGGTTTCCCAGCAATATATGTCAAATAAGGAAACCATGAGGGGGATGGAGTACAGCGAATGAGCACCCAAGTTCATTAACACCTACAGGTGGCGAGCTTGCTAGCGTTCCACAGGACTATCTAGAAAAGTCTGTGGTCGTCATCTAAACTCCGCTATAAGACTGAATCAAAAACAACATCGAGGCCTCTCATCTGTTTATCACACGTCAAATATCTACCCATGTTCTACCCAACATATTAGTAGATAAAAATATATATTTTTATACATATTTTAAAACATGTATAGCATTCTCATTCAATACATATTCCAAACAATAGATGAGACACATACACATAACACGTATTTCATAGAGAATAAATCATACATATGAGATAGAAGAAAGTGAATATACATTCACACATATAACAACAAAATATACACATAACACGTATTTCGTATAAAATACTTCATAATTATGTGTTAGAAGAAAGTGACGACACACTTACTTGATCAGAAGATGATCGGATAGCACTACGGCTTGTATAAGTAGTATTCTTTGGCAGATCTGGAAGATCTTCACAAAAACCGGGCTCCTCGCGGGCAGAGCTTCGACTCAGGAATTTTACTTCTCGGGATCTTCGAGGTTTCGGGACTTGCTTCGAGATTCGGGAATGATACCGGGGCTTTGGGATATTTCTTGCACGCAAAACAAGGTAAAACTGGGGAGAGAGAGAGAGAGAGAGAGAGAGAGAGAGAAGAGAAAAGGAGCAAAATGGCCGTCTGCCTTCACATCCTTTATATAGGGGCAGAAGCCTCGCATTACGCTGGGCATAATGCTCAGCTACGCCCAGCGTAATGCTCAGCTACGCAGGGCGTATGCTTCGGATCGTCACTGCTTACGTACTTCAGAGCACTCGAGTACGAGGCGGGTCATGCTTCGCTATACGCTGGGCGTACAGCTCTACACTGGGCGTACAGCTCTACACTGGGCGTAGTTCGGATAGGATCAGTGACTCCTTTGGATATTATCCAAAATTCTTAATTAAATATATATTTTAATTATTTATAAAACTTCCGAAATTCATATCTTCCTTATACGAACTCCGTTTTCGACGTTCTTTAAATCCACTCGTAGGCGAGACTACGCTCTACAACTTTCGTTTAGACTCCATCGACTAATTTTGAATTTGTTTTTATTATTTATTTTTAGTAAGCTAGGACAGGAAAACTCCGTTATAAATTCATAACTTTTTCATCTGACGTCCGTTTTCGCCTGTCTTTTTATCGTTTCACTACTATTAACGAGATCTTCATGTCTCGTTTAGATTGTTTCGGTTAAAAACCGGTCGATCTCAAATCGAGTATTCGGGCTGCATGCTGCTAAGTCGAAACTTCGGAAAATCATAACTTCCTCATACAAAGTCAGATTTGGACGATCGTTTAATACACGTTCTCGGTTTAACGAACTCTAGAACATTTGTTTATATCACTAAGACTAAATATCGCTCTAACGTAAATTTCACTTTTTACGTCATTCAGCGTCGCTGGTTCTGTCGCAAAACTTCGACAGGTCATAACTTCTTTGTTATAACTCGGATCTTGGCATTGTTTATATCTCCAGAATCGTTGTTTCGACCACTACGTATTCATGCAAAGATATCGGGCTTATCTCACACTTTAATTTTGACGCTTATTTTATTCTTAATTTATTAAATTATAATAATTAAGAAAATAAACACACAATTCACATAATACTCAAATATTTCATCATTAATACATCAAGAAGAGTTATAAGGGTTAACCTAGACTATTACATGAACAATAGTGCCTAGCCTCAAAACGCAGGCGTTACACGGACCGAAAGAATTAACCTACCTAATTGTCCATTTCTTTTCCTGTGCCCCAACAGAAATCACGATACTTCTCCCCTTCCTTCAATATTCAACGTGACAACAAGGTTTCTATTCCAACTTCTGGCCAGCAGGTTCCGACTACTACATCCACCTGATTGAGCGATATCTACAACAGCAACAACAACAACAACAACAGGTAAAGTCGACGTTTTTTTAAGTCGATGCATAGAATCAGTATTTTAAACAAATAAAATCCGATTATATGTTATAATAACATATTATAAGGTTATGTTATACTAGATGATGAGTTGTTTGATCATGTAATATTATAGTTAATATGAATATTTCTGTTTGAAAGTATTGTGGCTTCCAGAATCATTCTAAACATTAGAAATCAGAATACCTTTTGTATGAAAGCTGAATAAAAATTAGTTTTTATGAATCTTGAAATCTGAAACTTTTTGTATGAAAGTTGAAAGCTGAATATGTTTGTGTGAAATCTGAAATCTGAAAATTGTTGAAATCTGAATTTGTTATATGAAACCTTAAATGTGAAGTTGTATAATCTTGATTTATGTTCTAAGCATTATTATAAAATGTAATCAGAATTTGTGATTTTGATATGATATTCACCTTTGTATGGGCTGGATGGGAGGGCATAGCACATGATTCTAAAGTTTTGAAAGAAGTTGCATTTAATCCGACTTTGGGATTTCCATTTCCTCCACTAGGTTTGTAGTTTTTCTATAATTTTTTTATCTATATTATTTATATAATAAGTTTTTCAATCATCTACAGATAAATATTACCTTTTTGATGTCGCATACAACAACACTCGTGGATTTTATGGCTCCCTACCGCAATACTAGGTATTGCTTAGCCGATTTTCGAAGAAACATATCTTTAACTAAGGAAGAAAAGTTCAATCATGCTCATGCACAACTTAGAAATATCATTGAACGCACATATGGTGTATTGAAGGCGAGATTTCCAATTTTAAAACAAATGACTCCTTTTCCTTTTCCAGTGCAAAGAGACATAGTCATTTCTTGTGTTGCGGTCCGTAATTTTATAAGGAAATACAATATTCAAGATGACTTATTTACAAACTTTGAACAAAACACTATGGTTACTCCTAATACGGAAGGTGGAGGAAGTGAGGGCCAAAATCTACAAGGCATAAAATGGGGTTCAGAAGCTGTTGACTATATGACTACTTTGCGTGACCAAATTATTAATCAGTTACTTTCAAATTGCTACTGTTAAATTTTTAGGCAATTTATTAAGTACGTTTTTATTTTGTATGACAATATGTATTTGGATTTTGTATGACACTTTGTATTTGGATTTTAAATGATGTATGTTTAAATTGGATTTTATGTGATAGTTTGTATTTTTATAATTATTTTATCAAGCAATATAGACAGCATAAGGGTAATATGGTCATTTTTATCATACAGCACAATCAGTCAAAGAAATAATCAAACAACATAAATCCAGTCAGATGTGGACTCAATCAGCATGTCTAAGCCAGTCAACAACTATCAAACGACCTCTTAGTTTATTGGTAAAATTTTAGCCAATAGGTTGGCTTTGGTGATTAATTCTCTAATTAGTAAGGAACGGTCAGCCTTTATTAAAGGTAGACAACGACCCTCTGATTATGAATGAGGTCTTAGCTTGGTGTAAAGCTAAGAGGAAAGTTGCTATGCTTTTCAAAGTTGATTTTGAAAAGGCTTATCACTCTGTTCGATGGGACTTTCTCAATGATATCATGAGCACAATGGAGTTTGGTGATAAATGAAGGGGGTGTATTTGTGCTTGTCTTTACTCTTCTAGAGGTTCCATTCTTATTATTGGGTCGGCTACTTAACAATTAGTTTTCTTTAGAGGTCTCAGGCAAAGGGATCCTCTTTCTCCCTTTTTATTTATTCTAGTGATGGAAAGTTTGCATGTAGCTTTCCAAGTGGTTCTTGATCGTCAACTTTTCTCTGGTATTGATCTTGGCTCAGATCCTTGAATTAATGTTTCTCATTTATTTTATGCGAACGATGTGGTTTTTGTAGGAGAATGGAATGATGGTAATATCGCAATATTGTTAGAATGTTACATTGTTTTCGTATTGCTTTTGGTTTGAAGAATAATCTTCATAAAAGCAAGTTACTTGGTATTGGTGTTCCTGTGGACAGGGTGGAGGAAGTGGTAAGCAGATAGGATGTTTGAGTATGAAAACTCCTTTTTCTTACCTTGGCCTCCCTGTGGGTGGTAATATGCATAGACTAGAGGCATTGGAAAGTTAAATCTTTGTCCATATGGGGGAGGCCAACTTTTATTAACTCAGTTTTGGGTGTGGTCCCGAGTTAGTCTATGTCATTATATAAAGCCCCATGGGAATTTAGTCCAAACTAGAGGCATTGCGTAATAAATTCTTCTTAGGGGCTTAGATGGATGAAAAGAAGCTTTCTTTGGTTAATTGGAAAAAAAGTTCTTTCTGACAAGTCTCTTGGCGGTTTGAGTGTGATCAGTTTGTTCGCTTTAAACCGAGCTTTTCTTTTTAAGTGGGTGTGGAGATTTCTCTTAACCCATACTTCCTTTTTGCTCTCGGTTATAAAGGTCATTCATGGGCCTAAAGCTGGAGATGGTGATATTGTTCCCTCTCATAGAAGTTCTACTTTCCTTGACATTATTAAAGCGATAGATCATCTAAAAAAGTTAGGAGTTCATTTGCTCGATTTATGTAAAAAATAAATAAAGAAATAAAGAATTGGTGATGGTGCCTACTAGCTTTTGTTGAATGGTTCATCTCTTAAGCTCCAAATCCCAAGAATATTTAGTTTGGAGGAAGATAAACTACTTTCGGTTAAAGATAAATTGGGCCATTCTTCGTTTCTTGATTCCTTTCGTAGACCTCCTTTGATGGGAGTTGGGGCTATCCAATGAGAAGGGTTATTGGGTCTTATTCCTTCGGTTTCCTTCTCTTCAGTTGTTGATAGATGGTTTTGTTCTTTATCGGGTATGGGAGACTACTCGGTTAGCTCTACTCGCTCATATATTGATGATATTTATTTACCGGCTTCTAATATGCCTACCAGTTGGATTCGGCTTGTCCCTATCAAGATTAACGCCTTTGCTCGGCGTCTTTCTCTTGAAATACTCCTGTGGCTACAATTAATCTCATTACTTGTGGTTTGGATGTGCCTGTCTTTGTTGTGTCCTCATTGTGAGAATGATTTGAAGATAGGTTCTCATTTATTTTATGTTGTGGTTTTACATTGGGGTTTCGTGTTATGATTTCTAGATGGTGGGATATCTCGATCCCTTCTCTTACTTCGTATGTAGATTTTACTTCGTAT
Organism: Lactuca sativa; assembly: GCF_002870075.4. Taxonomy (NCBI): domain Eukaryota; kingdom Viridiplantae; phylum Streptophyta; class Magnoliopsida; order Asterales; family Asteraceae; genus Lactuca; species Lactuca sativa. Next base: position 112,766,641 of record NC_056623.2, read on the forward strand.
GTAGATTTGTTTGTTGGGTTCAAGACGCTTAGACTCTGGGTTGAGGTTAAGAATTTCTTGGAAGTCATCTTCTATGTGTATTGGTGGCATATTTGGTCTTTAGGAATGTCACCTTGTTTGGCAAGGATAAACCTCGAGAGACGATTGTTTTCGATAATATTGTTACTAAATCTTTTCTTTGGTGTAAGAAAAACATTAATTGGTTGAGTTGTTTCATAACCCCCGGCTTGCAATTATGTACTGATTTGTTTCTTTCCAGGCTAGTTCCGTACTAGTCCGGTATTCTAATAAAATTCTTGCCGTTTAAAAAAAACTTCATTGTTATATCATGAGCTGCGATACAATTTAAATTATTTGGTGGATCCAACAATTGCCTTGACAAAAATTATTTAATTTGAAGTTTTTTTAAACTGCATACCCGACTCGTTTTTCTTAGATCCGGCACGAAAGTATACTTATTTAAATCTTTAGTGTGCGATACTATTCAACTTGTATAATTGCTATTTGTTTTAGTAAGTAGAGCGGTCAATAAGGTTAGGACTTCATGGCCAATATATATACTTTAATCATAGAGAAAGTTGATATATAGTCATTTACCACTACAACACAAACATCTTGGCTGGATATTTGCAACTTGATGATGGCTGTTTTTACTTTTTTATTAGTTTTCTAGTGATGGCAAGCTGATGATAAGCAGTCAGCAACTCACCCGCTGTTGATATCCATTTGTGCTTATCTGCCATGTTTTACTATTGTTATTTTTAAATTCTGCCATAGATATCTGTTAAAATTAGTTGAAAACCACATTTTAAGATATAAAATTTTAATCGTCCTTTCCTTGGTACAATTACGATAGTTTAGGAAGCTGTATATAAATATTGGGTTTTAACTCAATGTTTTTATATTACATTAGAAAATTGAATATCTAGTTGTTGTAAAAAAAATTAAAAAAAAAAAAAAAACATATGTAGATATTTTGATAGAAAGCAAACACTAAAGTGGGTTAAGGTGTCCGGAAGGTGATAAGCAAGACACCAAAATTGAATTAGATTGAGACTGGTGAAGTGATATAACTTGATTTGCTTTTCACTTTTGGTTGATTCTTTTAACTTTACCCACAAAATAATATCCTAAAAGTCAAACCGACTCATGTTGACCATTTTTACCAATAGACATCATGCCAGCTAATTACTTTTTCCAACAACCAAACGAAAAATGTCGACTTACCTCAAAAGAAATGAGCAATTTAAAACCTTGTTTTATTTTTCTAATTTTATGTAATAATGTTTTTAAATATAGATGCGTCTTCTTCCACAATTGTCTGACAACCAGAGTGAGCTCCTTCTTCTTCGGTCTTGTATGAGTATTGTTAAGCTTTTATTTGGGTTGAGGACGTGACAACCCGTTCGCATGGAGCAGACGACAATATTCTTTGACAATGAATTGCGCGGGTCGATTGAGGACATTGTGGTTTGTGGGGGCCTTTTCTTTGGTGACATACAATGGCGAATTGTTTCCTTACCCATTAGATTTGGGGGTTTGGGTTTATACTCGGCAGTAGAGGCTACCTCCCAAGCTTTTGTTGCCTCAAGGGCCCAATCTTGGGTATTGCAAGACCACATCTTACGGGATAACGGTATACTTGGTTTGGATTCTGATTATCATTGTGCATTGGCATCCCTTCGCAATAAGCTTCTAGATTTTGACATTAACAATTTTACTACTAAAGACACCGCCCCCCTAAATCCCAGAATACACTGGCGAGTGCCCTTTTTCGTAAAATTGTTCAAGATATGGAAGTGCATCTCGACATGACGGCTCGGCAGAAAGCGGTTTTCTAGTGCTTACGTGCACCACATGCTCAAGATTTTCTTCTGGTTATCCCTATAGATGGGCTAGGCCAACACATGTCTCCCGTGGAGTATCGTACTATTCTCAAATATCGACTCATGATTCTCATATTCCCAGCTGACGAAATATGTCATGTGTGTCGCAAGGCATGTGTGGACTCTTTTGGAGAGCATGCAGTTCACTGTAAAAAACTCCCCATGTTCAAATACATGCACGATATGGTTACAGATGTTTTGTTTGACATATTTAAGCGTGCTGAGATTTTCGCTAAGAAAGAGGCACCTGTTAATTTCTTGACTGACGTGACAGAAGGAATGTCAACCCTCAGACCGGCTGACATTTTGATTTTTGGATGGGTCAGAGGAAAACACGCATGTGTGGATCTTACAGGGGTATCCTCTCTAGTGGGTCTAAGGGATGAGGGTTTCACGGTGGGACATGCTGCTTTAAAAGTAGCTGCAGACAAAGTCACTAAACATGAGAAATCGTGCATGGGAAATCAACACGTGTTCATACCATTTGCATTTGATACGTTTGGTTTCTCGTACCGGATGCGATAGAGCTTCTTAAAAGAGTACAACGAATCATGCATAGTAATGTTATATCCCCTAGATCTTCAAATATAGTCTTTAAAAAAATTAGTTTTACCATTCAAAAAGGCTTAACGACACAGCTTGTTGCCCGTTTGTCATCTCACTCGTTGTACGATGACAATTAAAATTTTATTTGTTGTTGGAAAAAAAATCCTAGGTGTATAATAACAATATAGATTTAGAAATTATTAAGAACTTGGGTTCGAGATAGGACGCATGCACACTGTCTGTGACATCAAGGTGCCCAAAAAAACATTTATGTGTTACGATATTTCCTGTCGTAAATCTGTTGCTACTTCATCTATAATCTATTACCATTACGTTATTAATCTGTTATCAATCCTTTCGAGTGAGGTGGTTTCTGTCACAGTTTATGTTGCTATTATCTTTGCTGATAAATGTAAATGAAAAAAAATGATTATTTTTTATTTTAATCAACCTTACTAATGTAATTACGGTCTATTAAGTAGCGAACCTTATTATGGTATTAAATTTTTTTACATACATATAAAAGAAAAAAAAAATTAGGGCCTACATTTTTGCTTTATACGGACCTTTCAAAATGAATAGACCGATCCTAACTCCTGATCGGACGATATTTATGGTATATAAGTATATAACATACAATTTATTAAATTGATCATGTCAATGCATACATTTAGAAACTCATAATTAAAATTATAAGCTACCGAAAATATATATTATAAAATGTAAAGAAAAACGGATTTTCATATCGAAAATATGTTATTTTTATATAGTGGATTGAGACAAATTTATATCAGACAAATAATTGAAGATATCAACGATATATTCAGATTTATATTGAGTAATACGTTACACAAAATATATTCTAAAAACGAGATAAATTTATACATAAAACAAATTTATATTAATGTCGTTTAATAAAGATATGATTTTTAATAAATATTTGGATCTATATCGAAGCATAAGGTATGTTAATACTTAATTGCGATTATCTACCCTAATAAATAAAGATGATTTTGCCACATGTCATCTTCTAATGCATTATGCCACATGTCATTTTATGGATTAAATAATATCCACATGTCATTTTGTGGTCTTTTTCATTTTATAAAATTTCACATAATATTTAAATTAAATGTAATAAATGCATATCCAATTCATTAATACAACTTTCCTTATAATTTCTATACTTCTAAATTGAATCCAATTATTTTAATTGTTTATTTATTTAAATTATTTTTATAAATTTAAATGATAAATAAATACTTCAACTTTAATAATTAAATAATTTTTTTTTTATAAATTCAAATTTTCTAAACTTTTAGATTTTCATACGTGTTTATTTTTTTGAATAAACTCATGTATCACATGAGTTTCACAACTAGTATCATAATAAGCAAAAAGTTTTCATCGGACTATAATATTTGATAGACGTAGTTATATTCATCGGACTATAATATTCGCTAAATATTACAAAAGTTAAGCAAGATGTGCACTTAGACCGAATAGTTAATTTCGATTATATTATAATAAGCTAAAAGTATTGTATTTAATATTTTTTAAGTAGTTATTGTTAAATGTTTTTAATAATAATAAATGCATAAATAAACGTAAAATATTTTATATGCCACATGTAGAGAACAAAAAGATTGCTTGTCGTGTCATCAAACTTCCATATATTTAAATAATTTAAATAATGCCACAATTTTTTAATGTTTCAAGGTTATATTTGTTATCGAATTAATTTTTTTTTTCTTTTTTCTTAAAACCCATAACACAACTGATTTACATTGCTTAATTTTACGTTTCTTCTGTATACAAAAGACTGACATTTTCCCACCTGAACGCATTTCGCTCACGTTTATGACATTAAATTCAATAATCTCTCTCTCTCTCTCTCTCTCTCTCTCTCTTTATATATATATATATATATATATATATATATATATATATATATATATATATATATATATATATATATATATATATATATATATATATATATATATATATATATATATATATATATATATATATATATATATATATATATATGAGTTCTATGGAAAACAAATAACTAGGACAACATCTACTGGAACCAATAATCAAATGACACGTGTCCATTTCTTTCTTCACAAGTAATATATTATGGAAGCTATTGTGGAAGTGATGTGTTGTCATGTTTTCATTGGTTCAAATATGTGTTGCCTTAATCATTCATTTTCCATATAACTATTCCCATATTTCTTTCAAAAATACTATAAAATGACAAGTGTCAAAACTTATGAGAGATTGACATGTGGCAAAAAAAAAACCCTTCATTTATTAAGGAGGATATATATATATATATATATATATATATATATATATATATATATATATATATATATATATATATATATATATATATATATATATATATATATCCTCCTTAATAAATGAAGGTTTTTTTTGCCACATGTCAATCTCTTATAAGTTTTGACACTTGTCATTTTATAGTATTTTTGAAAGAAATATTATCCACTTGTCAATTTTTGGTTTGTTTCAATTTTTAAAATTAAAATCATATACTATATATGTAAAGTATTAAATATTATTATAATATTAAATTGCAATAAATATATTTTTTTCTTTCTTATTTTAAAGTTGTACATTAAAAATAAGCTCTAGAAATTGAAAAAAAAAATAAGCACAAAAGACCATGTCGGATTCATGGATTTCGTTTTCCCCACCGGCCTACCCCTTTTAAAACCACAACACAGTTACCTTCTATTCTTAAAGCCCTATACACAATCATCCTCTCTTCTAGCCATGTGAAACTATAACATCACAACATAACAATCGACCGGATATACCAACTACTTACAATCACCTGTCACCACCATACGCCACCTCCTAAATGCAATCTTCATCACCACAGAGGTTCGACTTCAATACCTTCTGTTCTATACGCCACCCACCAGGTAGGTTTTTATATAAGCTTCCCTTCATCTTCTTTCTTTTTCTCTTCTCCATCTACGATGGATCCATGAACTAATCGATTAAACCCTAGCTTGTTTTACTATATTTTTTCACAGAAAATCCCTAAAAATAACATTATTCTACCATCTCCCACTTCACTTTGGAAATTTGTTACTCTAGAAGTCATTTTTACATTTATTTTCCCTTATTTTTGAGTAACGATTTATGATTTTATTGGAGTCCACAGATTTTGCTACAGGTGTAATCAGCACCATCATACAACAATGGCCTTCCATTGCTCTGTTATTGGACCTGCGTGACATGGATCAATCTCGATTTTAATAGCTTCAAATCGATTTCAAGATGAAGAATATAGACCTGCAAGTCAATCTTTATTCATCAGTTTTAAGAAAAAAAATACTCGAATTATCGTCTTCATTTAAAAATCCGTTCATCCCTGTTTTGTCCGATTTTGGACCTTTCTTCCAGTATTTGCAGTTTGGCCGATTCTTGACCTTTCTTTCAATATATGCAGCATTTATCTTCTATATAAGAAATTCTGTAAGTTGTTCTATCAAATCTACTTATTCCATTTTCTTGTATTCATTTCTTTTTGCTTTAATGAAATTTTCTTTGCTGGTCGTTTTTCTATGCATCTTGTTACCAGATTTTTATATTGTTGCCTTTATTTTCCTATCATACATTTGTTCTCTATTCTCCCTTGTTATGTAGACCTTGACCTGTTATCTAATTCGTAAAATTTATACAACTTTGAAGCAAATTTGTGGGAAGATGATGATAACTTTATCTGCTCTTTGAGAATTTTAATAAATGATGACATACTACAATATTCTTTAAGAGTACATACTATAGTATTCTTTAAGAATACATTGCTTGTTTAAGAATACATACTGCAATATTCTTTCATAATTTTTTTCAATATTTTTTTGTAATGCTGCCAAAATAAAAGTGATCACTTTGTTCTTCCTCTTTTTTGCTGCAATATTCTTTCAAAATTGTACATACTGTCTTCTTGACTTTCATCGTGTTCTTTGGGTTGACTATACGCCAAACAAGTAGAGACTAATGACTTCATTTTATTTTTAATATAGTAATATTGCCTCTAAAGTCAAGTAAATTGCAAGTTGTTACGATCATTAAGCCACCATCCAGTATCCGTTGATTAGCTCTTCAACATGTTCATATGATTTCAGCTCTCATTCTATCACCAGGTAAACGGGAATGTAGTTTGATTTGGTTTTAATTATTTTGAGTTTTGATTCATCTTTTATAATGTTTTTCAATATTCTTTCAGAATGTTATCAAAACAAAAGTGGTGATTTTGTTCTTCCTCTTTGTTGCTGCAATATTCTTTCAGAATGCATGTTGCGATTGTATGATGAAGCTATTTAACTTTCTTTTATTCGGGAGACGAAAAAAACATGTGAAATTTGGGAATTTTTTTCTTTGCTTAAATTTACTTTTTTTTTATTCTTTTCACTTGTTTTTGTAGGTCGTGAACAAGGGATAAAAGCTTAACAACAGTCATTCTCATAAAATGTTATCCTTATATAATTCGATTTCATGGCACTTAATCTCACAAAAATGTTGTGATCAAGGGCTTGAATGTAATAAAGATAAATGATGCGTGAAGGGCCCGTAGGATGGATGATGTGTTTTCAAGCAAGGGATCTTGATAATCTTTTCACCCTGCTCTCCTTACAGAACAAAAAAGAGCTCCACACTGTGACAACCGTCACTTTCTGGTCAAGTCAAAGTCAAATAAAGTTAACAAGTCAAACCGGTCAACTTAATTAACCCTTGTATATTAGGGTTTACATTATGTTTATAAGTGTACAACACACTACCTTAATGCAAAGTATCACTTAGAGTTTTCACGTGTTCATAAAAAAATCTAAACCCTAATCAGGGTAAGTGAAGGAACTACTCGATAAAACATTATTACATACCCTCTGGGGGCGTATAACACTCATAAGGAGGCTTAATGCGGTTTACAAGCCTTTCGTTAGGATGCTAAACACTAACAAAAGGCACAAACAAAGTCTCTCTTAATCTCTCTCGCAATATCTATCTCTCTGTCTCTCTCTCCCAAATCTCTTTCAAAACCTCTTTCAACTTTTTATAATCACCCGGGGCATCCCAACCCTTAACTTAGTCAAAAACCACTTAAAACGAGGAGTTTATTTGAAAACAACCATATAGAACCAAAACTAGCCTTAAGGACTGAACCCCCCTTAGAGCCGAACCTTATAGGACCGAAGCTACACAGAACCGAAACCTCTTAAGAACCGAACCTGCTTAAGGACCGAACTCACCTTTCGGTTCGAACTAGTCACTTCGGTTCGGATCAAGCCCCTTCGGACCGAAGTTTCGCCTGCGAGCCTCTCGGACCGAACCTACCTTCGGTCCTCAGTAGCATGAACTGAACCCTTGCAGATTCGCTTCTTTCTTCCCAATTTTCGAATAGTTTCGCGTTTTATGCCTGTTTTTCATAATTTTAACGTGGGATTTTCACCCAAATCCATATTTTATCATGTTCAACCCTATAACATCGTTATTTACCCATATCTTGGAGATTTCCAAGATATAATCCACAATATTGATTAGGCTAAAGTACAAGAAGGTACATTTGACATTCCCTATAAAGCTAGGACAACAAGTCATCCCCCATACCCACTCTATGACAACCTCCAGTCACTATTCATGCATTATGTCACTATTCGCAACTTACCTAGTCAAATCCATATCCTTCTCCCAACACTCCATTAGATTTACTTACCTAAATCCACTCATTTGATCTCCAAATCCTCACCTATAATACCCCAAGCGCATCCACCAAAAATACACTTTTTGTCCCTTCCACTCTTCTCACTCTCTAGAACTCGAGATTTTCCAGGAAGCATTTTGCTTTTACTTCATTCTTGGTAAATTTTTCATTCCCACTATTGAATATTCTACGCTTCTTCATTCAAATCATGGAGTTCTTATACAAATATCATCATATTTGTTCTTAGGATCTTCAAAATCCTCAAACTTTCTCTAAGTGTTCTTGACTTGGAAACCTCTTCTCTCCAACATCCATCTCAAGGAATCAATCAAGGTGAGTTCATAACTTTACATTTTTATGTTTTCTTCAAGTTTTAGGGAGGGGGGGGGGGGGGGGGGAATACAAGTTAAAACACCTTAACATAACTCAAACTCATAGTTCAGCTTCTCACAAAAAAGTTGAGTTCTGTGAAAAGCTGAAATATGAGTTTGAGTTATGTTAAGGTGTTTTAACTTGTATTCCCCCCTAAAACTTGAAGAAAACATGAAAATGTAGGGGGTAGGAACTCACCTTGAGTGATTCCCTGAGATGGATGTTGAAGAGAAGAGGTTTCCAAGTCAAGAACACTTAGAGAAAGCTTGAGGATTTTGAAGATGCTAAGAACAAATATGACGATATTTGTATAAGAACTCCATGATTTGAATGAAGAAGTGTATAATATTCAAGAGTGGGAATGAAAAATATACCAAGAATGAAGTAAAAGTAAAATGGTTCCTGGAGAATCTCGAGTTCCAGAGAATGAGAAGAGTGGGAGGGACAAAAAGTGTATTTTTGGTGGATGTACTTGGGGTTTTATAGGCGAGGATTTGGAGATCAAATGAGTGGATTTACGTAAGTAAATCTAATGGAGTGTTGGGAGAAGGATATGGATTTGACTAGGTAAGGTGTGAATAATGACATAAAGCATAAATAGTGACTAGAGGTTGTCATAGGGTGGGTATGGGGGATAACTTGTTGTTCTAGCTTTTTGGGGAAAGTCAAAAGTACCTTCTTGTACTTTATCCTAATCAATATTATGGATTATATCTTGGAAATCTCCAATATATGGATAAATAAAGATGTTATGGATTTGGGTGAAAATCCCACGTTAAAATTTTGAAAAACGGGCCTAAAATGCGAAACTACTCGAAAACCGGGAAGAAAGAAGCGAATCTGCGAGGGTCCTGTTCATGCTGCTGAGGACCGATGGTAAATTTGGTCTGAGAGGCTCGCAGGCGAAGGTGTAAGGGAAGCGAAGGCGAAATGAACTGAAAGCAGGCGAAGCTTCGGTCTGAAGGGGATTGATCCGAACCAAAGTGACTAGTCCGAACTAAAAGGTGATTTCGGTCCTTAAGCAGGTTCGGTTCTGAAGAAGTTTCGGTTCTATGTAGCTTCGGTCCTATAGGGTTCGACTTTAAGGGGGGTTCGGTCCTTAAGGCTAGTTTCGGTTCTATATGGCTGTTTTTCAAATAAACTCCTCGTTTTGAGTGGTTTTTGACTAAGTTAAGGGTCGGGATGCCGCATGTGATTATCAAAAGTTGAAAGAGATTTTGAGAGAGATTTGAGAGAGAGATATAGCGAGAGAGATTGAGAGAGACTTTGTTTGTGCCTTTTGTTAGTGTTTAGCCTCCTAATTCAAGGTTTGTAAACCCCATCAAGCGTCCTTATGAGTGTTATACACCCCCGGAGGGTATGTAATAATGTTTTATCGAGTAGTTCCTTCACTTACCATGATTAGGGTTTAGATTTTTTTTAACACGTGAAAACTCTAAGTGATACTTTGCATTAAGGTAGTGTGTTGTACAATTATAAACATAATGTAAACCCTAATATACAAGGGTTAACTGAGTTGACCGGTTTGACTTGTTGACTTTATTTGACTTTCACTTGACCAGAAAGTGACAGTTGTCCCATCATCCCCCCGTTAGAAGGAATTTCGTCCCGAAATTAGCACTTTGACCAGGACTTCAAGAGTTAGGGAAAAGATGTAGGTATTTTTGTTTCATCTGATCTTCGCGTTCCCAGGTGAGCTCAGCTCCTAGCTTAGCGTTCCATCGGAACTTCACAATGGGAATGCGACTTTGTTTCGTTCTTTTGATTTCTCGGTCTATGATTTCTACCGGTTCTTCCATGAAGTGGAGACACTCGTTGATTTCAATCTCGTCAAGAGGAATAACGAGATTCTTGCCAGACAAGCACTTCTTCAAGTTGGACACATGGAAGGTAGGATGTACATTTTTTAGTTCTCGAGCTAGCCGACGCTTGTATGCTACCGGGCCAATCCTAACAAGGATCTCAAATGGTCTGATGTATCTCGGATTCAACATCCCCTTTTACTGAAACGTATCAAGCCTTTCTAGGGTGAGACTTTGTTGTGACAAACAACATGGTTTGACATGCAGAATTAAAGCTTGCAAAATTGAACATGGTGATTTGGGTGCTAAAAGATATATTCGATCATAGTAAATGAGTACAAAAGGGATCTAGTCTAGAGCTTCATAAATATCTCACTCACTAATCACTATGAACTACATCTCTCAAGTACACCTCTACAAGTGGACAAACCCACCTTATATAGAGGTGTTTACATGTCTCTCTCTCTCACTCTAAAATACTCATTAGTCAAAAAGCTAATGCACCACATGCAAGTGGGTTTTACAAAATTCAAACATTTACAAAGTCAATCATGAATAACTTTGCATCCCAACATTCTCCCCCTCAAAGTTAGGAATGAATGACCCACTTCAAATCTTCCAAAATCAAGAACTACGCGGTTTGAGCCTCAAAGGTGACATATGTCGAAACGAACTTCAATCTTCAATTCTTCCATGACTTTTCAATTTGGGCTCTAGGATGTGAGACCATACAATCCGAGCAACAACGAATGATCAAGAGTATTCCAAACTCCAAATAATCACCCAAATATTGCGCATAAAAACACACCCCAAAAATCTTCAATAAATCCAAACCCATTTCGAAAACATCACTTTCGAACTTCCAATTGCATCATCTCGTAAGCTTCAAAACTTCAAGATCACTTCGGTCTTCAAATCCGCGTAATATGAAAATTCAAGTTCGAATTTCCATACAAAACTTCTCCCCCTTTTTATAATCGAAATTTGATTATAAAACTCCAAAGGAAAAAGAACGTGCTCTATTCGGAATTTTTCATGTCAAAACTCCCCCTTAACATGTGGCATAAATTTTGTGCTTCAATCCGGAAAACCAAAAAAAAAATAATCAATTTTTATTGTCGTTCACGGATCGCCTTTGACACAATTTCTCAAAAATGGGTAGAAATAGCCAATTTCAAAATTTTGCAGTGACCCGTTGCGCCCAAAACAGCAAAATATGCAAAACTCTCCCCCTTTTCCAAATTTGGGTAGAAAACGTTAATTTGCAGATCAAACATTCGAAATTTCAGAAAATTTTCGAATTTGGGTGAAAAATGTCAAATATTCGAAACATGAGTGAATTGATGAGGTTTGCCAAACATTCGAAATTTCAGGGGCTGAATTCAAAAATTTTGCTTTTTGATCAAAATGTTCGAAGCCTTTTGCAAAACATTCGAAGCCTTTTCCCAATTGACAACCATTCGAAATTTCAGGAGTGATTTTCGAAAATTTTGCTTTTTAAGCCAATCATGCGAAAATTTTATCGATCATACGCTCATACAAAGCGTTCCCCAACAGTCGAAGTTGGACCATTTGTGTCACTTTGTTAAACGATTAGGGACCAATTCGAAATTGAGTTTGCTTTCTTCTTCCCAAATTTAGTATACAAGTAACGCACGAAACTCTCAGGCAACGCTTCGTACGAAAGCTCAGGTACCAAACACACGAAAATTTTTCACCCAAACGTACGAATTGGAAGCATACGAAGCCTACTGAATGAACAATAAGCTCTGAATACCACTTAATCGAATTTTCGTTCTTACAGTACGTTCCTTACCGTTCTTCCTAAAATCAAAAATTTTCTTTCTTCATTCATCACAGTGACCCTAAAATCTTTTCCCAAACACACGAATGCGAAGCGTACCAAGCCTTATATATGAACAGTAACCCTTCGTGCATTCAGATCACCCTTCGTTCTCTCGAATCTTATTCACCAAAGCACGGTCGATCATTTTTCATTAGTTTTTCAGTTCAACCCAAACATCCAAAAACTCGTCAACATCCAAAAATTACCACAAAACGAAAAAAAAAATTCGTTCGTTCTATCATCACCCATCGACTCCAAATGTTCGAGCAATACCCCCCCAATTCCAAAATCAAATTTTCGCACATCTATTCCAAATATCAATTCTTCGAATTCAATAATCAAGCCATCAACACTTGACTGCAATCTAGATCGTCGATATCACAGTTCTTCCCCAAAACAAAATTTTTTTTGTTCATTCAATCATCAACCATCGACCCAATTAATCCTTCGTTCATCAAACATTCGAAAATCGACATCAAAGACTTCAAATGTTTCGACCATCAACCAAAAAATTTTCTTCATTTTCTTTTCATTCACCCCAAACACATCAAAAATCTTCAAAATCAGATACTCTACTGTTCGTTCTCAAAGCATCGATGAACAAAAAAAAAATCAATCTGGATTTTTTTTTAAAAGTTTGATCGTTCAATTCGAGAAGTGAAATTGATTCAATAATCAAGACAATCGATCACAAATCAAGTTACAAATCTATAATCGATATTAACAAACACCTTCTATTCGATTTTTCAGATTAATCGAAAGAAGTTAGCAAATTCCTTCATGTTCTTCATCTGTTCTTGAGCATTCATCAACAGGAACCACTTTCCAATTTCAAAGATATGACTCATATAAAATCTAATCTCATTTTCAGATTATCAATCAACGACAAACGGATTAAAAGACACGAAAAAATGAGAATGAGAATTCAAGAACAGACGATCAAGAACAATCGTATGATACAATTGTACAACAAATAAATCCTGTGTACAAGTTGGATGACGAACAGCAACATACTTCGACTGGATTGTTATGAATTAATGGGCTTCAATCTTTTAAAAAGAATTCAATTGGACTAATTGTTTCAAGATAATGGATCGAAATTTGGGCTTGATTGTTGGATTAGTGTCTAAGTCCATAACTATTTTGGTATGTACTTGACCCGATGGTGCATGGTCCTTTTGGGTTGCCTTCACCAAAGCAACTTGATTGGAGAAATAAATAAAGAGAGAGAGGTTATTATGATTTATTAATATGTTATAAGAATAATATATTAAAGGAGAAATTATATTCGTTTAATTAATATTGGTCAATAATTAATTAAGAATTAATTTTGTGATCAAGTGTAATTAATTAAACTACAGGGGCTGAATTGTAATTATGTGATAGTTACAAAATAAGGTAAAGATTATCTTATATATATGGTGAACGAATTTGAGGTGTAAATCCCTTAGAATTCGACTAGGATAAGGGTTTCTAGGACTTATCTTATGGTTGCTTGGTGGACAAGCAACTAGATAAGGATAAGGACTAAAACCTTAATCTTTACACCTATATAAACCCCCTAGGGCTTAGGAATTCGTCTAAGCCTTCCCTAGAAGTCCTAAGGACGAATTCTAACACCTCTCCTCTCTCTTTATACCTTCTCCACTTGCTTATGGTGTTTGTAAGCCATTAGAGGAGTGACACTTGTGACTCTCAGCTTTCCAAGGTCAATTCAAGGAGGAATTGGATTGTTATTACTACATAACAATCAAGGTAATATCTTAAACCTAATTATATGTCAATATTGATTTCCATATGCTAGAATTAGGGTTTATAGTCTTGGATTCAAAGCATGTACAATAGAGAAACCTAGATCCAAGCATTAGGGTTTGTATGAGCACATAGGATGTCTTATGACCAAAACCCATCAGTGGTATTAGAGACATGATTGGTTTCTATTGTATTGATGCTTGATGTAACTGAAAATCATGTTTTGGCTTCACTGTTCGACCTAACTTGGCGAGTCACTCTTGGACTCGGCGAGTCAGCCCTACTCGGCGAGTTCCAGAGGGTGACTCGGCGAGTCAGTGCGTCAGACAGTGCTTATCTCGGGATTTCTTGCTGTTTTTGCATTGGGATAATTACCTTATAATGTTAGATTAATATTAATCCGATTATATGATATATTTGACTATATTTTTAATCTAATTGAAGATATTTATCAATTAATAAGATAATTGTTTCCTTATAAGATAATTGATTAATTATTCTAAATAAATTGATAAATTATTTTGCAAGAAATCATCAAATATGGATAATTATGTAATTAAATGCTAATTTGAATTATTTGTTATTTGATCCTTGTTGTTGTGAAAAGTTTCATATTTGGCCCTTTAGGTTTTACAGTTTAAATTTGAACCCCAAAAGTTTTGTTGGTTTGAAATTTAAATAGTTGAAACCCTAATGTTTTGAAAAAGGTTTCAAAACTTGCCCTCAAGTTTTGGAATTTAAATTTTGATTAAATAGTATAATTTTGATGCATATTTAAATTCTAAACCCTTATGGTTTGAAATGTTTCAAAACTTGCCCTCAAGGGTTTTAGAATTTTAATCAAAACTTGAGTTTTAGAATTTAACATTTCTAATTAAACTTTTAATCAACCTTTAAATTCCAAAACTTGAGGGCAAGTTTTGAAACATTTCAAACCATAAGGGTTTAGAATTTAAATATGCATCAAAATTAAACTATTTAAATCAAAATTTAAATTCCAAAACTTGAGGGCAAGTTTTGAAATCTTTTTCAAAACATTAGGGTTTCAACTATTTAAATTTCAAAACAACAAAACTTTTGGGGTTCAAATTTAAACTATAAAACCTAAAGGGCCAAATATGAAACTTTTCACAACAACAAGGATCAAATAACAAATAATTCAAATTAACATTTAATCACATAATTATCCATATTTGATGATTTCTTGCAAAATAATTTATCAATTTACTTAAAATAATTAATCAATTATCTTATAAGGAAACAATTATCCAATTAATTGATAAATATCTTCAATTAGATTAAAAATATAGTCAAATATATCATATAATCGGATTAATATTAATCTAACATGATAAGGTAATTATCCATAAGCAAAAACAGCAAGAAATCCCGAAGTACCCTCCTTCTGACGAGTTGACTCGTCGAGTCAGGCTTGGACTCGTCGAGTCACCTTGGACTCGGCGAGTTCAGCCATGGACTCGGCGAGTCCAGCCTCCAGAATGCAAAAAATCGAATTTTTCAGTTACAACAAGCATCAATACAATAGAAACCAATCATGTCTCTGATACCACTGATGGGTTTTGTGCATAATACATCCTATGTGCTCATATAAACCCTAAAGCTCGGATCTAGGTTTCTCTATTGTACATACTTTGAATCCAAGACTTGAACCCTAATTCTAGCATATGGAAATCAGAATTCACATGTAAATAGGTTTAAGAACATACCTTGATTGTTATGTAGCAATAACAATCCAATTCCTCCTTGAATTGACCTTGGAAAGCAAAGAGTCACAAGTGTCACTCCTCTAATGGCTTACAAACACCATAAGCAAGTGGAGAAGGTATAAGGAGAGAGGAGGGAGGTTAGAATTCGTATTTGGCACCTCTTGGGAAGGGATACACGAATTCATAACCCTAGGGGTGTTTATATAGGTGTAGAGATAGGGTTTCAGTCATTATCCTTATCTAGTTGATTATCCATTAAGCAACCAATAAGATAATCCTTGAATCCTTATCATACTCGAATTCTAAGGCTTTCCAACCTTAAATTCGTTCACCATACTTATAAGATAATTCTTACCTTATTTTGTAACTATCACATAATTACAATTCAGCCCCTCAAGTTTAATTAATTACACTTGATCACAAAACTAATTCTTAATTAATTATCGACCAATATTAATTAAACAAATATGATTTCTCCTTTAATATATTATTCTTATAACATATTAATAAATCATATTATCCTCTCTCTCTATATATATTTCTCCAATCAAGTTGCTTTGGTGAAGGCAACCCAAAAGGACCATGCACCATCGGGTCAAGTACATACCAAAATAGTTATGGACTTAGACACTAATCCAACAGTCTCCCACTTGGATAAGTCTAATAACTATTATGCGTGTGACTTCGGATCCCGATCTGCAATCGTAGCTTTCTAAAGCCGCTGTCAACTCTGATCATATCAAATACGCGTGTCCTTAGATAAGGGATCATATATTCCTCCATTCTAGATATCATATGAGATATGATTTCAAATCATTCTCTTTGTACTATATCTCGATTCCGATTTATGACGACTGACTAATTGAACAAATCAAATTAGCCCTAGCCCGGCCGAGCATTTACGTTTGTCATCACTAAACCATCGAGGGGCCCAAAAGATATCGCTTTTATCCTACTTTGAATAAAAGGAACGGATAAACTTTGATACAATGCTTGCTTGTACTCACGCACCGAATCACACACAACAATATGTTTTATAACACCAAGTTACTGGTGCGTTTACATATTATCAATGTGCAACCGATTTGCAAGATACAACTCACACATCTCGGTTTCAAGAATATAAGATGTTATCGTCTCACCAATCACTCGTGATACAATTCATGGAGTGATCCAAGTGAGCGTGGGTTTAATCCAATGCTCAAATTCATATTCATAAGCACTCATGAACGTTGCAGCAAACATTTGCTTATGTCTAATGCTCTTTAGACAATCCACACACCAATTCATGACAGTCTTCATTCATATCTACTTCCAACATATGAACGACTGTGGCCCGTTTGAATAATTCGATTATTCTTAATAAACTCAATTATTCTGGAAGTCAAAACATGCAAATGTGAAACACAAGAATAATACTAATCCCATATGGCCTCAAACCTTTGAGTATAAATAAAACACCTTTTATTTATCACCATATTGATTACTCATTATTTGTAGTTCCGGGTAATCAACTTCTTACTTGAATTACAACACTTGTCCCATGCTCCTAGCATGCACACAATGTTTACCTATGGTTCTTACTTTGTGAAATAGATCACATTGAACACATTTCCAATCCTTCTCATTTCACAACTCCAAATCCGTTTTTCATAAGTTAAAGAATATCAAATTCTTGCTACTTATAGAATATGCTAGATTCTAACATTCTATGCAACTATCCTTTCGTAATGTCACTACACCAAAGTCACAAAGACATTTCCAATGATATTACAAAGTCTTCTATCGGAGATTGTTACAAGACAATTCCATAGATGTGATGTCTCTCACTCAAAGTACTTTCTTTGAACATCCTTTTGCATAGAAGTTTCTAATCTAGTCATAGATTTCTCAATATTCAATTCCCAATATGGACACACTTCCATATTTTCCATATGACAACTCATTCTTAATAGAATCTTATCTATTCGTAATGATGTCGATGTGGTCCATCCAATATGGACACATTTCCATATTTTCCAATACTATACTTCCAACTATTCACAAGCGACCAATCCTCGTCTAACTTTGGATTGTCCTTTGATAGTTGTTTAATTGTTTTTAGTCAAAACCGATTCTAGTCCTTTTTCCCTCTAAATGTGCTAGACATTTGGAAAATGGTCAAACATTAAAGCATTTGCAATCGATCCTATACCCGAAGCGTATGGGACACGACGCATAATGTTTTATTTGCTATGTTCTCAAAATTCGAATTGTGAAGAGGGATGCCGTAATCATAATCGAAATTTTAAGAACACACTTTGTACCTTTGACTAAATTTTATTAACATTTCTCAACCTAAACCTTTAGATTTGAAATGAAGCATAATATTCTCTCCCTTAATTATAGCAAAACAACTTTTCAACTATTGCGACTTTGCAAAGTATGACTCATGTTTTCTATAATTAATATTGCTAACCTTGCAATACTTTCCTTAATAATCATACAATCATAACTTTTATGCTCCCACTATCTTGATGATTATTATAAAACATAACACTTATGCTCCCACTAGCTTCGACATGTATTCATAAACATCTTAACTTTCAGAAAACAATGCTTATTGAATTTCTTAAGTTCATGTTTCTAATACTTAGTGCTTTGATAATCTTTTATCAAGGATTCTTTATACACCTTTGCCTTTGATAGTTCATATGTGTGTCTGAACAATTAAGACTAGTTGCCAAACCTCACAATTCAAATTATGGAAAGGGATGCCGTAACCATAACTGAATTCGAGAATGCAATTTTACAATCACTATCTTCTTAAAATCTTTCTTAGTGAAAGCATTTTCTCACAATCATTTTCATGAAGGAGGAAATCTTATGACACTTAAATTTAAATAGTGTATAAACGTTCCTATCCATGTGAATTTGTCAAAACCAAGGTTTACGACAAATTCAAACTCTTATGGATCAAACTTTCTTGATCTCGATTTCTTGCCTTTATGGTAGCACAGCTGCTCACCATGTCTTCCAAGTAGTTAAGCAGCTCACCCTTTCCTATCA
Organism: Lactuca sativa; assembly: GCF_002870075.4. Taxonomy (NCBI): domain Eukaryota; kingdom Viridiplantae; phylum Streptophyta; class Magnoliopsida; order Asterales; family Asteraceae; genus Lactuca; species Lactuca sativa. The sequence continues at coordinate 112,785,366 of NC_056623.2, forward strand.
ATGTACCTTTCATTGATTAAGGTGCTTTGCCTTTTATGCGCTCAAAATGAGAACTCATAGAACTCACATGCATAATTAACTCGATTGGATTGGCACAGAATCAAAATAATGTCAACACGATAGGTTGTAAACCTCAACTCGTGTGCTAGTGATGATCGATGAGGTTTATTTGATTTGTTCTTGAAACCTTTCAAGACCATTAAGACTCCCACTGACTCCTTGACATATACGATTCTCTTGTCAAAACATTTCTTGACAAACAAATATTCAAGAGTTAGTGTAGCTTTTATCAAAACACTTCATAAATTGGTCCAAGTTGGTCTTTGTCTTATTCAAGACATCACAATCTTACCACATTTAATGAAAGTTACAAACCTTCTTAATACTTATCACTCATTGTCACAATCTTAACTTTAAGATTTATCATTGGAACGAAGTATGATTGACTTCTTGATTTAACCATTTCTTCAATTCTTGATTCCTCTTCTTAGACATACAATTGTACTAAGACTCACTTAGAGGATCAATTGAGATATGGTTCTTAATCATTAAGACCTATCATAAAGCATAAAAGGTACTCTCCCATCTTCTTAGAATGGAGAAACTTTTATCTTTCTGCCTACTTGATTCTTCTTATTCGTTCTGCTATTGATCTAAACCCTTTAATCAATTCAGAATTACACTTAATCTTGTAAGTATAATCATATTTACTAAACCTTTAGTAAATCATGACGAATGTCTTTGTTACTCTTATGGTGGTCTTGATCAACACGCAACTTTGTGTACTCGATCTTCTAGTCCTTCACTTGACACTTTGTCAACGAATTGGTCTAATTTCCAAATATGAAATTTCTCATTCATCGTGCAACCAAGTTGCATGATTCCAAATTTCTGTCCAATTGAAAGTTGGGCGATGAGAAAACTCTCCCTATTTGGTAAATTCTTGACTTTTCCATAAACACCATAAATAAGAATCATATCCATATGCAAACACCAATTTTCATAACGATTTCATTGCAAGGAAATAAATAAATAAATAAGTCAAACAAAAAATTTTATTTTATTTATAAAAGCAGCGGAAAACATTTGTCCTTACAATGCAAAATCCATTGAAAACTATCTACAAAAGAAAATTTCTAACAACTCTATCATAACTTTCTAAGCTCAAAATCTAATCTTCAAGTCCATGCGATCGAGATCCATCTCTTGTGATTAGATTCATCTTGCTTTCTCTTATCAAGCTTCCTTTCTTTTTCACCGACCCTACAAAACATGCAATCTTATTACATCATGTATTAAGAATCAATGAATAGGAACTTAATTGAGTTAGATAGTGGATATTTACCTAAAGCGTAGTCATACTTTTGACTCTCCCATCTCTTAGATCTCTTAGGTAATTAGGGCAACTTCGTCTCCAATGCCCCTTCTCTTGGCAATAAGAGCAAATTGACTCTTTTGGAATAACACATGGAACTACTTCAGACATCGCCTTTCTCTTATGATCAAACTTTTCGATCATTGCATGTCTTTCACTGCCATTGTCTATATCCATAGAGTTCTTGAAGGCAGATTCACCAATCAACCTTGCTTTTCTATTGCGCCAAACCATTGCTGATTCGGCAGCAATAAGCATATAGGTGAGATCTATAAGGGTCACGTTGTTGTTCGTCATATAGTACTCTCTTACGAACTCACTATATGAGTTGGGAAGTGACTGAAGAACCCAATCAACAACCATCTCTTCACTAACAACGGATCCCATGTCTATCAATGTGCGACTTCATCCCTAGGACGTGTGCACACACCGACTTTCCTTCTTTATGTTTACTTGCCAAAAGGGCTTGAGTGATATTGAACCTTTCAATTTTACAATCTTGTGGGTTAGGGAGAATAATTGGAGGAGGAGGAGGAAGTGAAGCATGATTTCTTGTTCCTCGATTAAATCGTGGAATACCATCTTCATGTGGAATGCTTGTTCCACGGGATTTGGGAATACCATAGTTGTCGAACTTTGACATCTACAAAACGGGAGAAAACGAAATCAAGTTAGTTGATTTATTGAGTCCTTGGTAAATCACCCAAATGAAATTCCAAGGCTAGGACCCAACACAATGTTCTACAACTCGGGAGAGGGATGCCGTAACCCAAATTGCAGAACATTTGAAGGTAAGTGAATGACGATTCACTAATTTCCACCACGAAAAACGAAAAAGAATTTAAGTTTTAAATCTATGAAAACTCCTAGATCCTTTGAGATACATTGAACTTTCAATGGCATGTTTATATCTCGATATGCCCCTCTTGTTTGTGACTGGGATGCCGAGGATCACAAAGCGGGTGTGAATAACCATGCAAACTACATGGTGCCCTCACATGTTACAGTCGCCTATTCGATGTGCCGGTAAGCCACACACGCTCCACCGAACTATGACAAACATTGAGTCACCCTTTGCTACCTTTGCTTAGACCCATTTAGTGTGCCGGTTAACCACACACGCTCCACTAACGTCTTCGCAAGGGCACAAAGTGTAATTTCATGGAATTGCATCAATTCACTTTTGCCTAAGTAACTAAGATTGGGAATTTTATAAAACATTTAGTTACTTGATAATTCATTATACTTATAATGGAAGGTTTCGTCCTATCCTACCCGTTCGGCTAACGACCCTCCACTAGTCAAGAGTGCGGTGGGTAAGAGTGGATACCCATTCAATCGCCATTTTATAGGCAATTTCCTTAAACACCCCTTATAGACCAGCTTCGTGAATGAGGCCTACTAACGGTAAGACTGACTTTTACTCATACATATATATAATGTTAGACTTTTAATGTTATATATAGTATAGGGTGTATTTTACACTTTTAAAATATTAGGTGGTTCAATTTAACAATTATACTTTTAATTTACTTAAATTGTAAACCTAAACTTTTATGGATTTATTAAACCTCTTTAATTAAACACCTTAATTAGTTAATAAAACCATAAGGGTGTGATTTGAACATTTTCAAAACTATACTTGAGTTTTAGAATTTAACATTTCTAATTAAACTTTTAATCAACCTTTAAATTCCAAAACTTGAGGGCAAGTTTTGAAACATTTCAAACCATAAGGGTTTAGAATTTAAATATGCATCAAAATTAAACTATTTAAATCAAAATTTAAATTCCAAAACTTGAGGGCAAGTTTTGAAATCTTTTTCAAAACATTAGAGTTTCAACTATTTAAATTTCAAAACAACAAAACTTTTGGGGTTCAAATTTAAACTATAAAACCTAAAGGGCCAAATATGAAACTTTTCACAACAACAAGGATCAAATAACAAATAATTCAAATTAACATTTAATCACATAATTATCCATATTTGATGATTTCTTGCAAAATAATTTATCAATTTACTTAAAATAATTAATCAATTATCTTATAAGGAAACAATTATCCAATTAATTGATAAATATCTTCAATTAGATTAAAAATATAGTCAAATATATCATATAATCGGATTAATATTAATCTAACATGATAAGGTAATTATCCATAAGCAAAAACAGCAAGAAATCCCGAAGTACCCTCCTTCTGACGAGTTGACTCGTCGAGTCAGGCTTGGACTCGTCGAGTCACCTTGGACTCGGCGAGTTCAGCCATGGACTCGGCGAGTCCAGCCTCCAGAATGCAAAAAATCGAATTTTTCAGTTACAACAAGCATCAATACAATAGAAACCAATCATGTCTCTGATACCACTGATGGGTTTTGTGCATAATACATCCTATGTGCTCATATAAACCCTAAAGCTCGGATCTAGGTTTCTCTATTGTACATACTTTGAATCCAAGACTTGAACCCTAATTCTAGCATATGGAAATCAGAATTCACATGTAAATAGGTTTAAGAACATACCTTGATTGTTATGTAGCAATAACAATCCAATTCCTCCTTGAATTGACCTTGGAAAGCAAAGAGTCACAAGTGTCACTCCTCTAATGGCTTACAAACACCATAAGCAAGTGGAGAAGGTATAAGGAGAGAGGAGGGAGGTTAGAATTCGTATTTGGCACCTCTTGGGAAGGGATACACGAATTCATAACCCTAGGGGTGTTTATATAGGTGTAGAGATAGGGTTTCAGTCATTATCCTTATCTAGTTGATTATCCATTAAGCAACCAATAAGATAATCCTTGAATCCTTATCATACTCGAATTCTAAGGCTTTCCAACCTTAAATTCGTTCACCATACTTATAAGATAATTCTTACCTTATTTTGTAACTATCACATAATTACAATTCAGCCCCTCAAGTTTAATTAATTACACTTGATCACAAAACTAATTCTTAATTAATTATCGACCAATATTAATTAAACAAATATGATTTCTCCTTTAATATATTATTCTTATAACATATTAATAAATCATATTATCCTCTCTCTCTATATATATTTCTCCAATCAAGTTGCTTTGGTGAAGGCAACCCAAAAGGACCATGCACCATCGGGTCAAGTACATACCAAAATAGTTATGGACTTAGACACTAATCCAACAAAACATGCTATTGAAAGTTCAATGAATCTCAAAGGATCTAGGAGTTTTCATAGATTTAAAACTTAAATTTCTTTTTCGTTTTTCATGGTGGAAATTAGTGAATCGTCATTCACTTACCTTCAAATATTCTGCAATTAGGGTTACGACATCCCTCTCCCGAGTTGTAGAATATTGTGTTGGGTCCTAGCCTTAGTATCTCATTTGGGTGATTTACTAAGGACTCAATCTATCAACTAACTTGAATTCGTTTTTCTCCCGTTTTGTAGATGTCAAAGTTCGACAACTATGGTCTTCTCAAATCCCGTGGAACAAGCATTCCACATGAAGATGATATTCCACGATTCGATCGAGGAACAAGAGATCATGCTTCACTTCCTCATCATCCTCCAATTATTCTCCCTAACCCACAAGTTCAAAGGCTTGAAAAGTTCAAGATCACTCAAGCCCTTTTGGCAAGTAAACATAAAGAAGGAAAGTCCGTGTGTGCACACATCCTAGGGATGAAGTCACACATTGATAAGTTAAGAATGTTGGGATCCGTTGTCTGTGAGGAAATGGCTATTGATTGGGTTCTTCAGTCACTTCCCAACTCATATAGTGAGTTCGTAAGAGAGTACTATATGAGGAACTACGACGTGACCCTTATAGATCTCACCTATATGCTTATTGCTGCTGAATCTGCAATCATTTGGCGCAATAGAAAAACAAAGTTGATTGGTGAATCTGCCTTCAAGACCTCTATGGATATAGACAATGGCAACGAAAGACATGCTATGATCGAAAAGTTTGATCATAAGAGAAAGACGATGTCTGAAGTAGTTCCATGTCCTGTTCCAAAAGAGTCGATTTGCTTTTATTACCAAGAGAAAGGGCATTGGAGACGAAGCTGCCCTATTTACCTAAGAGATCTAAGAGATGGGAGAGTCGAGACGTATGGCTCTAATATAGGTAAAATCCATTGACTAACTCTTTTAAGCTTCTATTCTAGATTCTTAATACATAATTTAATAAGATTACAATTGATGTTTTGTAGGATCGAAGAAAGGGAGCTTAAGGGAAGAAGTGAGCAGAATCTAACCGTGAAGGATTGGATTTCGATCGCGTTTCTTGAAGATTAGATTCTTGAGCTACTACTTAGAGTTAAAATTAGATTGCTAAGAAAGATGTATTAGCATAAGTTTTTCAATGAGTTGCATTGTAAGGACAAATTTTTCCGCAATAAAATAAATTTTGATTTTAAATTTTATTTATTTATCCTTACAATGGCGTGTATGAAAAATTGATGTTAAAATGTTTCTATTATTAGCAATAATGGATTTGGTTCTTATGATGTTATTTATGGAAAGTCGAGAATTTACCAAATAGGGAGAGTTTCTCATCACCCAAGTTTCAATTGGACAGAAAGTTGGAATCATGCAACGTGGATGCACGATGAATGAGAAATTTCGTATTTGGAAATTAGACTAATTCATTGACAAAGTGTCAAGTGAAGGACTAGGAGATCGAATACATAAAGTTGCGTGTTGATCAAAGTCCACCATAAGAGTAACAAGATATTCGTCATGAATTACTAAAGGTTTAGTAAATATGATTATACTTACAAGATTACGTGTAATTCTGAATTGATTAAAGGGTTTAGATCAATAGCAGAACGAATAAGAAGAATCAAGTAGGCAGAAAGATAAAAGTTTCTCCATTCTAAGAAGATGGGAGAGTACCTTTTATGCTTTATGATAGGTCTTAATGATTAAGAACCATATCTCAATTGATCCTCTAAGTGAGACTTAGTACAATTGTATGTCTAAGAAGAGGAATCAAGAATTGGAGAAATGGTTAAATCAATAAGTCAATCATACTTCGTTCCAATAACAAGTCTTAAAGTTAAGATTGTGGCATTGAGTGAAAGGTATTAAGAAGGTTTGTAACTTTCATTAAATGTGGAAAGTTGTGATGTCTTGGATAAGACAAAGACCAACTAGGACCAATTTATGAAGTGTTTTGATAAAAACTACACTAACTCTTGAATATTTGTTTGTCAAGAAATGGTTTTTGACAAGAGAATCTTATATGTCAAGGAGTCAATGGGAGTCTTAATGGTCTTGAAAAGTTTCAAGAACAAATCAAATAAACCTTATCGATCATCACTAGCACACGAGTTGAGGTTTACAACCTATCGTGTTGACATTATTTTGATTCTGTGCCAATCCAATCGAGTTAATTATGCATGTGAGTTCTATGAGTTCTCATTTTGAACGCATAAAAGGCAAAGCACCTTAATCAATGAAAGGTACATTGATAGGAAAGGGTGAGCTGCTTAACTACTTGGAAGACATGGTGGGCAGCTGTGCTACCATAAGGCAAGAAATCAAGATTAAGAAAGTTCGGTCCATATGAGTTTGAATTTGTCGTAAACTTTGTTTTTAACAAATTCACATGGATAGGAACACATACGCCATTTAAATCTAAGTGTCATAAGATTTCCTCCTTCATGAAAATGATTGTGAGGAAATGCTTTCACTAATAAAGATCTTAAGAAGATAGTGATTGTAAAATTGCATTCTCAAATTCGATTATGGTTACGGCATCCCTTTCGATAATTTGAATTGTGAGGTTTGGCAATTAGTCTTAAGTGTTTAGACACACATATGAACTATCGAAGGCAAAGGTGTATAAGTTCAAAAAGCCTTGATAAAAGATTATCAAAGCATTAAGTATTAGAAACATGAACTTAAAAATTCAATAAGTATTGATTTTTGAAAGTTAAGATGTTTATGAATACATGTCGAAGCTAGTGGGAGCATAAAAGTTATGTTTTATAATAATCATCAAGATAGTGGGAGCATAAAAGTTATGATTGTATGATTATTAAGGAAAGTATTGCAAGGTTAGCAATATTAATTATAGAAAACAAGAGTCATACTTTGCAAAGTCGCAATAGTTGAAGAATTGTTTTGCTATAATTAAGGGAGAGAATATTATGCTTCATTTCAAATCTAAAGGCTTAGGTTGTGGAATGTTAAGAAACTTTAGTCAAAGGTACATAGTGTGTTCTTAAAATTTTGATTATGATTACGGCATCCCTCCTCACAATTCGAATTTTGAGAACATAACAAATAAAACATTATGCGTCGTGTCCCATACGCTTCGGGTATAGGATCGATTGCAAATGCTTTAATGTTTGACCATTCTAAAATTTTCCAAATGTCGAGCGCATTTAGAGGGAAAAGGGACTAGAATTGGTTTTGACTAAAACAATTAAACAACTATCAAAGGACAACCCAAAGTTCGACGAGGATTGGTCGCTTGTGAGTAGTTGGAAGTATAGTATTGGAAAATATGGAAATGTTTCCATATTGGATGGACCATATCGACATCATTACGGATAGATAAGATACTATTAAGAATGAGTTGTCACATGGAAAATATGGAAGTGTGTCCATATTGGGAATTGAATATTGAAAATCAATGACTAGATTAGAAACTTCTATGCAAAAGGCTGTTCAAAGAATGTACTTTGAGTGAGAGACATCACGTCTATGGAATTGTCTTGTAACAATCCCCGATAGAGGACTTTGTAATATCATTGGCAATAGTCTTTGTGACTTTGGTGCAGTGACATTACGAAAGGATAAGTTGCATAGAATGTTAGAATCTAGCATATTCTATAAGTAGCAAGAATTTGATATTTTTTAACTTATGCAAAAAGGATTTGGAGTTGTGAAATGAGAAAGATTGGAAATGTGTTCAATTTGATCTATTTCATAAAGTAAGAACCATAAGTAAACATTGTGTGCATGCTAGGAGCATGGGACAAGTGTTGTAATTCAAGTAAGAAGTTGATTACCCGAAACGACAAATAATGAGTAATCAATATGGGGATAAATAAAAGGCGTTTTATTTATACTCAAAGGTTTGAGGCCATATGGGATTAGTATTATTCTTGTGTTTCACACTTGCATGTTTTGACTTCCAGAATAATTGAGTTTATTAAGAATAATCGAATTATTCGAATGGGCCACAGTAATTCATATGTTGGAAGTAGATATGAATGAAGACTGTCGTGAATTGGTGTGTGGATTGTCTAGAAGAGTATTAGACATAAGCAAATGTTTGCTGCAACGTTCATGAGTGCTTACGAATATGATTTGAGCATTGGATTAAACCCACGCTCACTTGGATCACTCCATGAATTGTATCACGAGTGATTGGTGAGACGATAACATCTTATATTCTTGAAACCGAGATCTGTGAGTTGTATCTTGCGAATCGGTTGCACATTGATAATATGTAAACGCACTAGTAACTTGGTGTTATAAAACATATTGTTGTGTGTGATTTGGTGCGTGATTGCAAGCGAGCATTGTATCAAAGTTTATCCATTCCTTTTATCCAAGGTAGGATAAAAGAGATATCTTTGGGCCCCTCGATGGTTTAGTGATGACAAACGTAAATGCTCGGCCGGGCTAGGGCTAATTTGATTTGTTCAGTTAGTCAGTCGTCATAAATCAGAAATCGAGAAGTAGTACAAAGAGAATGATTTGAAATCATATCTCATATGATATCTAGAATGGAGGAATATATGATCCCTTATCTAAGGACACGCGTATTTGATATGATCAGAGTTGACAGCGACTTTGGAAAGCTACGATTGCAGATTGGGATCCGAAGTCATACGCAGAATAGTTATTAGACTTATCCAAGTGGGAGACTGTTGGATTAGTGTCTAAGTCCATAACTATTTTGGTATGTACTTGACCCGATGGTGCATGGTTCTTTTGGGTTGCCTTCACCAAAGCAACTTGATTGGAGAAATAAATAAAGAGAGAGAGGTTATTATGATTTATTAATATGTTATAAGAATAATATATTAAAGGAGAAATCATATTCGTTTAATTAATATTGGTCAATAATTAATTAAGAATTAATTTTGTGATCAAGTGTAATTAATTAAACTAGAGGGGTTGAATTGTAATTATGTGATAGTTACAAAATAAGGTAAGGATTATCTTATATATATGGTGAACGAATTTGAGGTGTAAATCCCTTAGAATTCGACTAGGATAAGGGTTTCTAGGACTTATCTTATGGTTGCTTGGTGGACAAGCAACTAGATAAGGATAAGGACTAAAACCTTAATCTTTACACCTATATAAACCCCCTAGGGCTTAGGAATTCGTCTAAGCCTTCCCTAGAAGTCCTAAGGACGAATTCTAACACCTCTCCTCTCTCTTTATACCTTCTCCACTTGCTTATGGTGTTTGTAAGCCATTAGAGGAGTGACACTTGTGACTCTCAGCTTTCCAAGGTCAATTCAAGGAGGAATTGGATTGTTATTACTACATAACAATCAAGGTAATATCTTAAACCTAATTATATGTCAATATTGATTTCCATATGCTAGAATTAGGGTTTATAGTCTTGGATTCAAAGCATGTACAATAGAGAAACCTAGATCCAAGCATTAGGGTTTGTATGAGCACATAGGATGTCTTATGACCAAAACTCATCATTGATAACATTGGATCAATCATTGAACATTAATATTGAGACTTGGAATCGAATTGGGCTAACTTTCGAAATTGAATCTCAGTGAGTTTGGGTTTAAAAAAATCACGAATCTAATATGATTTTGGGCAAAATATTGATTCAAATGAATAAATGCATTTTTAAAATCGAATCAAACAAAAGAATATGATTGGATCGGACTTATCAATGAAAAAATTATTGGATCACAACAAATGGGTTTTTCAAGAAAGATTTGATCTAACGAGTCAAAATGATCAAAAATCAAGAATGCAACGCACGAATCCAATGAAATTAAGAGAGATCGTAGAGAAAGACTTACCAAAATTGTTCAAATTGCGACAAAATTTGCCAAACCGAGAATCGTTCTTCAAATATCACCTTGATGTTGAAGACCTGCTCTGATACCAATTGTTGTGACAAAGAACATGTTTTGGCATGCAGAATTAAAGCTTACACAATTGAACATGGTGATTTGGGTGCTAAAAGATATATTCGATCATAGTAAATGAGTACAAAAGGGATCTAGTCTAGAGCTTCATAAATAACTCACTCACTAATCACTATGAACTACATCTCTCAAGCACACCTCTACAAGTGGACAAACCCATCTTATATAGAGGTGTTTACATGTCTCTCTCTTACTCTAAAATACTCATTAGGCAAAAAGCTAATGCACCACATGCAAGTGGGTTTTACAAAAGTCAAACATTTACAAAGTCAATCATGAATAACTTTGCACCCCAACAGACTTTTAACAGCAATCGATCTCCAACCCAGAATTCCAAAGGCTTTCGTCTGTTATCCGCGTAACTTTTCTATCTGTCTCTAGAAGCCTTTAGTCACTCTCGGATTTGGAAAATATTCTATGTAGTTTCTCTTATGATCCCCGGCCCAGTGAGGGTGCTGTTAAGGACTTGTCCTTTAGCTTTTTGCGTGTCACCCACTTCAGCCCATCACAAAGGTGATCTGCACTTGTGATCGTAGAGGGCTTCGAATGGTGCAACCTTGATGCTAGAGTGATAACTGTTATTGTACGAGAATTCGGCAAGTGGTAAATGGGTATCCCAATCTTTACCAAAGCTTATCACACACACCCTAAGCATGTATTCTAGCATTTGAATGGTCCTCTCACTTTGCCCGTCGGTTTATGGGTGATAGGTTGTACTCATGTCCAGCCTAGTTCCCAAGCATTTCTGGAGTGACTGCCAGAACCGCGAGGTATATCGACTATCCCTGTCTGAGATAATGGACTTTGGCACCTCATGCAACCTCACGATTTCCTTGATGTACATCTTGGTCAGCTTCTCCATTTTTTCGGTCTCCTTTATTGGTAGGAAGTGTGCGGACTTGGTCAGTTTGTCAACGATCACCCAAATGGTATCGAGGCCACCCGTTGTCTTAGGAAGTTTAGTTATGAAATCCATTATGATCCATTCCCACTTCCACTCGGGTATTTCTGGTTATTGCAACAGACCCGATGGTTTTTGGCATTCAACCTTGACTTTGGCGCAAGTCAGGCACTTACTCACGAAGGTAGCAATTTTGGCTTTCATGTTCGGCCACCAGTAGAGTTTCTTGAGGTCCAGGTACATCTTGTTTGAACCGGGATGAACGGAGTAGCGAGTTTTGTGTGATTCGTTCATGATGACGTCCCTGAATCGCCCAAACTTGGGTGTCCAGATGTGATTCATGAGATAGCGTATTCCGTCACCCTTGATTTCTAGGTTCTTATCCATTCCTCTTAGGGCTTCACCTGTTACATTTTCTAGTTTCAGGGCTTCCAGTTGAGCCTCTTTAATTTGCATAGACAGGTGTGAATGGATTGTCATGGCTAACGACATTACTCGACGGCCTGAGTATTCCTTTCGATTGAGGGCGTCAGCTACTACATTGGCTTGGCTTGGGTGATAACAAATTTCGCATTAGTAATCAGTTAGTAGTTCCACCCATTGTCTCTGCCTCATGTTGAGCTCCTTTTGATTGAGGATGTGGTGAAGGCTTTTATGATCGGTGAAGATGGTACACTTCGTCCCATAGAGGTAGTGCCTCCAGATATTTAGAGCAAACACCACTGCCCCAGTTCGACGTCGTGCGTGGCATAGTTGACCTTGTGTGTTTTTAATTCCCTCGATGCGTAGGCAATGACCTTTCGTCGTTGCATTAACACACATCCAAGACCCTGGCTTGACGCGTCGTAGTAGACCACAAAGTCTTTAGTTCGTTCTGGTAAGGATAAAATTGGGGCGCTGCACAGGGCCTGCTTTAATGTTTGGAATGCAACTTCTTTCTTTTCTCCCCAATTGAAGGTTACACCCTTTTGAGTCAGGGTGGTAAGCGGTTTAGCTATTTTGGAGAAGTTTTGGGTGAACCTCCTGTAGTAGCCGGTGAGGCCTAAGAATTGACGGATCTCTATAGGCGTCCTTGGTGGCAACCAGTTTTCAATTGCCTTAATTTTGGAAGGATCCACGTGTATTCCTTCCTTCCTAACCACGTGACCGAGGAAGCTCACATCTCAGATCCAAATTTTGCATACAATTTCTCTGCCCTTAGATTCTCTAATACTTGTCGTAAGTGTTGGCTATGTTCTTCCTTACTCCTCGAGTAGACCAAGATGTCCTCTATGAAGACAATTACGAACTTGTCTGAGTAAGGCCGGCACACCCGGTTCATTAGATCCATGAACACAGCGGGTGCGTTTGTTAGTCCGAAGGGCATCACTACGAACTCGTAGTGATCGTAACGGGTTCTAAACGACGTTTTATGAATATCCTCCTCTTGGACTCGTAGTTGATGGTATCCTGACCTCAGTTTGATCTTCGAGAACTAAGTCGCTCCTTGGAGTTGGTCGAACAAGTCATTGATTTGGGGTAGAGGGTATCGGTTTTTGATGGTAAGCTTGTTTAGTTCGCGGTAGTCGATGCACATGCAGAACGATCCATCCTTCTTTTTCACAAATAGAACTGGTGCTCCCCAAGGCGAGAAACTTGGTCTGATGAACCCTTTGCTTAACAGTTCGTTTAGTTGGTTGGATAGTTCTTGCATCTTGGCTGGCGCTAGGCGGGATGGCGCCTTGGCTACGGGGGTAGCTCCGGGAATTAGATCGATTTGGAAGTCGACCTGTCATGCAGGCGGGACTCCGGGAAGGTCTTTTGGAAATATGTCAAAGAAATTACAGACCTCCGGAATGTTCTTGATGTTTTTTCTCCTCTCGCTTGTTATCGACTACGTGGGCTAAGAAAACATGGTATTCCTTACGAAGATACTTTTGTGCTTTAACGCAAGAGTTGATTTGTAGGTTCGCACTAGGTTTGTCGCCATAGACGACGAGAGTTTTGCCACTTGGCAGATTAAAACGAATGACCCTTCTGTAGCACAGAATGTCAGCACGATTAGAACTTAACCAGTCCATGCCAATGATAATGTCAAATCTTTTTATTGAGACCGACAATAGATTGATTTTGAATGAGTGATTGTCTAGAGTGAGGGTACACCCTGAGTATATGTCGTTAGTGCTTTTTGTCTTTCCATTTGCCATTTCTACGATGTATATATCTTTTAGTGATTGGGGATTTTGTTTTAATAATTGTTTGAATTTGTGGCTAACGAAACTCCTTTCCGCTCCACTATCGAATAATATGCATGCGTATGAGTTATTAAGGAGAAACATACCGGTAGCCACAGTGGGTTCTTCCATTGCTTCTCCTTTTCCTAAGGCCAAGACCCTTCCGACACCTACGGTGTTTGTGTTTCTAGCTTTTGGGCAGTCCCTCTTGTAGTGCCCAGTTTCCCTGCAGCTATAACAGGCATGACTTGCTTCGGCATTGACGACCGGGTTGGCTTGTTGAGAAGACGCCCTGTAAAAACGGGCGGTGTGCCCTTTCTTGTTACGTTTGTCGCAGTGCATCTCTCGACAAGGGCCATTGTGATGAAAGTTGCACTTGTTACATTTGGGAAGATTCCCAACGTACTGCCTTAGTGGTGTTGGAGCGGTGGTGGTCGTGGCAACGCGAACGGCCACTACTTGTTGCTTCTTGGCAGGTTCCTAGGTCGGTTGGTTTTTCTTGTTGTTCTGAAACTTCCTTTTGTCGTTCCCCCTTTTTCATGTTCGGAGGTGGCCACCACGGTGCCATGGCTAGCTTTATGGTCAATGAGTTGTTGTGCTAGCTCATTGGCACTGCCAAAGGTAGTTGGTCTTGAAGCCAACACAATCCCTTGAATCTGGGAGGTTAGTCCCCAGATGTATTTATTCACCTTCTTAGTTTATGGGGTGACCAACCTGGGTCATAGTATGGCCAGATCGCTAAATCTGGTAGTGTAGGATGCGATGTCAGAGCCGATCATCTTGAGGCCCCAGAGTTCCTGTTCTAATTTCTGGACTTCGCCCCTTGGGCAATATTTGTTGAGCATTAGGGCCTTCAAGTCCTCCCAGCTCATCGCATTCGCCACCGGGAGAATTAACGCTTTCACACGACTGTTCCACCAGATAAAGGCTCGGTCAGTGAAGGTGCAAGCTGCAAATTTGACTTTGCTTGCTTCAGGACAAGAACAAATTTTGAAGACCGATTCAGTCTTCTCGAACCATTGCATAAGGACAATGACGCCCTCGGTTCCATTGAAGGATTTGGGTTTTCCATTCGGAAAACTTTATAGTAACATTCCTTTGAACGTCCCTGACTGTACCCCCTGAATGGAGGTAGTAACACCATTTCCTGAACTACCGGCGCCGTTTGTACCAATTTGTGACATTGTAGCTGTCACGGATGCTGTTACGATAGCTTGGGACATGGCGGGGTCAAACTGTGGAGGTGGTGGTGGTGCGTTGCTGGAACGCCTGGGATTCCTTCGTGGTGGCATAATTCTACCACAAGTTTTTAAAGACGAAGTGATGGTAAGCCCTTAGTAGTAGTGATAAGTCAGTTGTTATTTGCACTAAATTATTTGTATTATGACCCGACTTTAAAGTATTGGTAAGTAATTCATGTTGGAGAGTTCATATGATTTTGAGCCCAAGAATTTAGTAGTGTGTGAGTGTAAACTTGTGACTTGATCCATTCCAGGTCCTTCTACAACCGCTTAGTGCGTGCTTGTTATATGCAATTAAGATCGAATAGGTCGTCGAATCTAAAGGGTTTGCCCTAAGCCCACAAACAAACAAGGAACAGGAACTAAAGCGGAACCACCATTTCTAAACCGATAGAATCTTAATTGCATACAACTTTATTTCCTATACCAAGTAGTTGTAGACTCACCATTAGCAACGAAATGTGTTGTTTATGATTTTAGTGATAACACCACCAATGAAATATAATATGCATGCTAATTTTCATTGATATGATTCTTGTACATAGAGTTTGGAAAATTTGACCTTGACGTAGGTCAACATCACATCGTTGAAAAGAGAAGTTTTTGAAGGAATTAAACTCCTTGGATCAGTGTAACCACATAGTCGAAGGGTTTTACATACACATAGAAAAGAGCAGCACCATCTCATACTCATAAACCAAACTTATAAAGATTGGTGAGTAGTGTGGACACTACTCACAACGACTGGTCCCTTGTGGGCCTTGAGACGAGGTCTAGGCTTGTCACACCCCCAAACCTGAACGGCGGAAACGTTCGGGGGCGGATGACTTCATGTGGTAACGTAACAAATGAATACATAGTAAAGAAAGCAATACAACCATCATATATATAATTGAAAGTTTACATTTTTCAAAAGTTACATGTTCAAAACCAATTACAATATGATGTCAAAATATGAGATTAAACTGGCGCCGCAGCATCTCTTCTTCAAAAGCATATTAGTACCTGAAATTACTGAATCCCTGGGACATACAAGTAATTTTGAAAGAGTAGACCAGCATTTAAGCTGGTGAATTTCATAAGTATTTAAGTGACAATGTTTGAATGAAATGAAATGTTTTATCTTTGTTTGTTTGTGTTTAGAAAATCCTATATTTTCTACTAGTATAAAAGTAGCCTTCACTCAAGACCAATGTTTGTTTCCAAAATGTATGTAAATGTAAAATAACCAATGAGTTTGAAAACCTTGTAAATCAATGCATTTTTAATACCCCTTGTGAGTTTTATAACCATACTATTGACTCTGAATGCCTATACACAACGTTCTTCAGGCGTTGGAATGTTATGACGTTTGTCACTCCAAACGGTGGACTGCAGCTAACAGTCAGGGCGCGGGTTGTCAAGCCCGTATAGATCTATAGACAAACACCATGCTCCCCCTCCAAGGGATTATGGTATATAATACAGGACTTGAAATGTGTACTCGAACGTACATGAAGTTAGTGTCTCACAAAACCGTGGTATAAAAACAAATCTACTTGTTAAAATGTTACGTTTGTTCTTGTATACGAAAGTAAACTTCTTGAAATATATGTTTCTAGTACATAAGAGTTATAAATTTGTTCGTAAAACTATACCTATCATAGTTTTCAAATAGCGTGTCCTGTTTGTTTAGAAATACTGAGAAAAGGAATCACTTGTTTATGAAAGTATAAATTTTTGGTGTAGAGTCTAGGATAGACAAGAAAAATCTAAGAACAGTTTAGTTTATACACGCATTACAACAACTTTATATTTTAAAAGATAAAATGCTATTGTAACATATGTTATATATATATATATATATATATATATATATATATATATATATATATATATATATATATATATATAAAAGTTCCTTTAAAGGTTTATAAATCGCATGTGATTTGAATATATAACAGTATATAAAAGAGTTTCTTTATGTAACACACGATAATACTCGTGTGTTTTACTGGTAATCCCCCCCTTGAAAGCATATAAAAGTATTTAGAATAATTAAAAAGGTTGATTAAGGGGTATGAAACTCACTTGAAAGTTTTGGAGATAGCGAGATGGAAAACCAGGCAGAGTTTCGTCTCGGGAAACGGATTTTCCTTGGGATTCTCGGGAATCTCCGGAGTAAAATCAACCTTCGGGACTTGAGCCAAAAAGACCAGAGCTTCGGGTTTGAACGGACATGGAAAACGAGGCAAAGTTGAGAGAGAGAGAAGAGAAATGAACCCTTTCTTTGGAAACCCTCGCATCCTATTTATAGTAAGGCTGGTCTGCCTCGGTACGCGGGGCGTACGCTCGTACGCAGCGCGTACGCGTATGTCATGCATGACCGAAGCCTCGACTGCCTCGGTTCGGATGGGACGGGTTGCTGGGTACACGGGTCGGATGGGACGCCGGGTCGGATGGGACGTCGGGTCGGACGGGTCGGGGCTTCGGACGGGTCAGATGGGTCGGTTTCTTCGGATAGTGCGACGTGGACGATTAGAGGCCAATCCTCTCGGTTACACGGGGCGTACAGGGGTACGCAGCGCGTACCTCGGATGAGGACGCTGACTCCCCTTCGGATAATATCCGAATTTTGAATAAATTAAATAATTAATTTATTTAATAAACTTCAAAAATTCATATGTTCTTCATACGAACTCCGTTTTCGATGGTCTTTATATCTTCGCGTAGGTAAGACTACGCTCTACAACTTTTGTTTAGACTCCGTCGGCAAATTCCAAAATTATTTTTTTTATTACTTATTAAAAATCCATCGTGTTTAAGGAATTTCTTAGAAAATTCATAACTTCTTTATCTGATGTCGGTTTTTGCCAGACTTTTTACCGCTAGAATACCATTGTCGAGACCTTCGATTCTCGTTTAGGTCATTCCGGCCAAAAGTCGCTCGATTTCCGATTCGAGTTTTTAGCTGTCTGTTGCTAAGCCGAACTTGGAAAAATCATAACTTCGCTATATGAAGTCGGATTTGGGCGTTCTTTTCACGTACGATCATGGTTCAAAGACATTTAATCATAGAAGGAAATTAAGTAGAACTTATTTATACATTTTATTATGAAAGTAACTTTTTATTATTCAGAAGTGGTTACAATACTTGACCCATTTTGGTCGTTACAAAGAGTTGAAATATCGGGTTGTCACATCATCCCCCCGTTAGAGAGAATTTCGTCCTGAAATTTAAAGTAGTAAAGATACTAGTGAACATGAAAGAGATGAGGGTACTTTTGTTTCATCTGATCTTCGCGTTCCCATGTGAATTCGGGTCCCCGCTTGGCGTTCTAGCGAACCTTCACGATGGGTATGCGACTTTGTTTTGTTTGTTTGACCTCTCGGTCCATGATTTCTACTGGTTCTTCCACAAAGTTGAGGCTCTCGTTGATCTCGATCTCGTCGAGTGGAATAACAAGAGTCTCGTCGGACAGACACTTTTTCAAGTTTGAGACGTGGAAGGTTGGATGGATGTTACTAAGTTCGCGCGGTAGGTTAAGCTTGTAAGCCACAAGGCCGATTCTGGCAAGAATCTTGAAAGGCCCTATGTATCTTGGATTTAGTTTCCCACGCTTTCCAAATCGTATTAAACCCTTCCAAGGTGAGACCTTTAATAAGACGTGGTCTCCTACCTGGAATTCGAAAGGTTTCCTCCTTTGGTCAGCGTAGCTTTTCTGTCGGTCTCTTGAGGCTTTCAATCGTTCACGAATCTGAACGATCTTCTCTGTTGTTTCTCGTATGATCTCCGGACCGGTGAGAGTGCTTTCAGGAACTCTTCCTCTAGCTAACTGGGTATCGCCAACTTCAGTCCAGCATAGAGGGGATCTGCACTTTCGACCATAGAGGGCTTCAAACGGAGCAGCCTTTATGCTTGTATGATAACTATTGTTGTATGAAAATTCGACAAGGGGTAAATGAATATCCCATGCCTTTCCAAAGTCAATCACGCAGGCTCTCAGCATGTCTTCTAAAGTTTGTATTGTTCTCTCACTTTGTCCGTCTGTCTGTGGGTGGTAGGCTGTACTCATGTCTAGCCTAGTTCACAGGGAACTTTGTAGTGACTGCCAGAATCTTAAAGTGAATCTACTATCTCGATCGGAGATAATGGATATCGGAACACCATGCAGTCGCACTACTTCCCTTAAATAAGTTCTTGTAAGCTTCTCCATTTTGTCAGTCTCCTTGATGGGTAGGAAATGTGCGGATTTGGTCAATCTGTCGACAATGACCCATATGGTATCGAGTCCACTTGTCGTCTTGGGTAACTTGGTTATGAAGTCCATAGTAATCCGCTCCCTTTTCCATTCCGGTATCTCTGGTTGTTGTAGTAGTCCTGACGGTTTCTGATACTCGACCTTAACCTTAGCGCAAGTAAGACATTTACTCACGAAGCTAGCAATTTTTGCTTTCATGTTAGGCCACCAGTACAGTTTCTTAAGATCCAGATACATTTTATCTGAACCCGGGTGAACGGAATATCTTGAGTTGTGAGCCTCGGTCATGACTACGTTTCTGAAACCACCATGATTTGGGGTCCAGATTCGGTCCATGAGATAGTAGGCTCCGCCACCCTTGACTTCTAAATTCTTCTCCATTCCTCGCAGGGATTCACCCGCCACATTTTCATGTTGCAAAGCTTCCATTTGTGCTTCCTTAATTTGTGTGGATAAGTGGGAATGGATAGTCATGGTCAGAGATTTGACCCTCCGACCAGTGTATTCCTTTCGACTGAGGGCGTCGGCTACTACGTTGGCCTTGCCAGGATGATAACGAATTTCGCATTCGTAGTCATTCAGTAACTCAACCCATCGTCGTTGGCGCATGTTGAGTTCCTTCTGATCGAAAATGTGTTGAAGGCTCTTGTGATCGGTGAATATAGTACTCTTTGTTCCGTATAAGTAGTGCCTCCAGATCTTCAGAGCAAATACCACTGCTCCTAACTCGAGGTCGTGTGTCGTATAGTTCACTTCGTGTGTCTTAAGCTGTCGGGAGGCATAAGCGATAACCTTCCCTCTCTGCATAAGAACACAACAAGTCCTTGATTTGAAGCGTCGCAATACACTACGAAGTCTTCTATCCCTTCGGGGAGGGATAGTATCGGTGCGGTGCACAAGGCCTGCTTTAGTGTCTGGAATGCCTTCTCTTGTTTCGCTTCCCAGTCAAAGGCCACACCTTTCTGGGTTAATGAAGTAAGAGGTTTCGCAATGCTCGAAAAGTTCTTTATGAATCTGCGATAGTAGCCAGCTAGACCTAGAAATTGACGAATTTCTGTAGGTGTCTTTGGTGCCGACTAGTTCTCAATAGCCTTAGTTTTGGAGGGGTCTACGTGTATACCTTTCTCACTAACAACGTGACCTAAAAATTCGACTCTTCGAATCCAAAATTCGCATTTAGAGAACTTCGCATAGAGTTTCTCCGTTCGCAGTGTTTCTAGGACTTTTCGTAGGTGTTGACTATGCTCTTCCTCACTTCGAGAGTAGATAAGTATATCATCGATAAAGACGATGACGAACTGGTCCAAGTAAGGGCGGCATACCCTATTCATTAGGTCCATAAATACTGCTGGTGCATTGGTTAATCCGAACGGCATCACCACGAATTCGTAGTGTCCATAACGAGTTCGGAAGGCTGTCTTTGGAATGTCCCCCTCTAGAACTCGTAATTGGTGATATCCGGATCGCAGGTCTATTTTGGAGAAGTAGTTCGCCCCTTGAAGTTGATCGAATAGGTCGTCAATACGGGGTAGAGGATAGCGGTTCTTGACAATAAGTTTGTTCACCTCTCTGTAGTCGATGCACATACAGAACGATCCGTCTTTCTTCTTTACAAACAAGACCGGTGCTCCCCAAGGTGAGAAACTTGGTCTTATGAATCCTTTGTGAAGGAGTTCATTAAGTTGACTGGAAAGTTCCTGCATCTCTGCTGGTGCAAGACGATAAGGCGACTTCGCTACTGGGGTAGCTCCTGGAATTAAGTCGATTCTGAACTCGACTTGGCGTTGCGGTGGTAATCCTGGTAGTTCTTCTGGAAAGATATCGGGAAAGTCGCGTACTACCGAGATGCTCTTGATGTCCTTCAACTCTTGAATCATATCGACGATGTGCGCTAGGAATGCTCGACAATCCTTCCGCAAGCACTTTCGAGCTTGGATGCACGAAATGATGCGAAGGTTTGCACTAGATTTTTCGCCATAGACAACTAATGTTTCGTTGTTAGGGAGGTTAAGACGGACTGCTTTCTCAAAGCACATGATGTCGGCGCGAAGAAGACTCAACCAATCCATGCCGACTATGACGTCGAAACTTTTAATTTGAACCGGCATGAGATTGATTGGGAAAGAATGGCCGTCTAATGTTAACGTACAGCCCATGTATATGCAATTTGTGTTTTCGGTTTTTCCATTGGCCATCTCTACAGTGAATGATTTTTCTAACTTGCTAGGTTTAGGTTTAAGTAAATGAATAAAGTTTTGACTCACGAATCTTCTCTCCGCTCCACTATCGAATAATATGCATGCGTATGAATTATCGAGCAGGAACGTACCAGCAACTATAGTTGGGTCAGCTACAACTTCGTCGTCACCTATTGCCAAAACTCGTCCCACACCTCCGGTGCCTGCTGCCTTAGGACAGTTTCTCTTGTAGTGGCCCATCTCGCCACAACCGTAGCAAGCCTGCCCTACACCCGCACCGGGAACTTGAGTGATCGTCTTTGCGGGTTCCTTGCAGAAACGGGCTGTGTGTCCTTTCCTGCTGCAGTTGGCGCACTGCATATCTCGACAAGGTCCATGGTGGTGGTAATTGCGTTTGGTGCATTTTGGGAGGTTACCTATATAAGGTTTTGTTGGGTAGGTATTTGTAGGGGTTGTAGCAGGTACAATGGCAGCATTTACTGACAGCAACTGTTTCTTTACGGATTCTTGGGAAGACCCACCCTTCCCTTTAATCCACGCTCTCTTCCTGCCATTGTTGTTGTTGTTGCTGTTGTTGTTGTAGTTGTTGTTGTTGTTGTTTCCTTTCTGTGGTGCTGGTGCAGAAGTGGTTGAGTTCTGATGACCTCCGTAGTCGATCAGAGATTGTGCCAGTTCCTTAGCACTTTCAAAGGTGTCAGGTTTAGACGCTAACACGCTTGATCGCATTTGGGGCGTCAGTCCCCAGATGTACCTTTCTATCTTCTTGCTCTCGGGAGCAATCATATCTGGACAAAGGATTGCCAGTTTGCAGAATCTGTTGGTATAAGTAGCGATGTCGGTACCCACTATTCCGAGAGTCCATAGCTCGTGTTCAAGCTTTTGAATTTCTCCCCGTGGGCAGTATTCTCTCATCATCATGGCCTTCAAGCTCTCCCAGCTTATGGAGTTTGCCACGATTAGGGTAAGTACTTTAACATGGCCATTCCACCAAGTTAAAGCTTCATCGAGAAGGGTGAAAGTTGCAAATTTGACCTTGCTGTGCTCGGGGCAGGAGCAGATTTCAAAGACTGCCTCCGTCCTTTCAATCCACTGCCTCAGGGCCATCACACCACCAGTACCATAAAACATCCGGGGCTTGGCATTAGTGAAGTCCTTATAGGTGCATTCTTGAGGTGGTCCATGACTCTCGCCATGGTTGGATGGGTGTGTGCCAGATCCCGAGCCATTAGCACTTGAGTTATTGATCTGTGACATGGCAGCTGCCACCGCTGCGGTGACTGCTGCTTGAAACATTACAGCATCAAATTGGGGTAGTGGAGGTGGTGGTGGTATAGGTGCTTCCTCACCGTTGTTTCGCCTTGGATTCCTACGCGGAGGCATCCTTCAACTATAGATTGAAAAGACAAGGATAAGAATTTCATAGAATGGAAAATGTATGTGTCTCATGAACTAAATCGCTATAGTTCAACAACAGATGATAGTATGAGTCTTCAAATAGAAGAATGAAAGTTATTTGTAAGACTGAAGGTATGAAACAAGTATTTGGGTTCACAAAGACCATTCAAGGTTCGAACGAAATACTTAACATAGTAGTAATAGTGCCACTTATATTAATATAAAAGTTGTTACAACGATCATGAAAACTTGACCCCTATAAGGGTCTCCGATTACAAAGTTCGAGAAATTTAAAGACTTTTAGCCGAGGTCCTAAGCTATAACAAAATTTGAGTCCTTGACAAGCACTACTTGCATCGAAGGTTGCGCTTGGAGCTTGACTCCGTATCTGATTGCTTTGACTCCATTAGACGCCTATCGAAAGCGGCTTGTTGTTCCCTTAGTTCGGCGAGGGCTGCAATCATTTGCGCTTGAAACGCTTCGGTTTGGAATTGAGCGTTGTCTTGCATCTTGTCCAGCCTACGGATGTCAGAAGTGTGAACCTGCACTTCTACGTTGATATCCCGGAGTCGACTAGCTTGTACTCCAGACTGATAGGACTGATTGGCTAACTTACCCTCCATTACCGGGAGTGCTCGATCAGCCGAACCTCCGCCGCGGACATCATAGAAGTCCCGACACATGCCGTAGGGAGGGCGTAGGTTTTGCTGTTGGCTCCAATGGTGGAGGTGACTTCCCCAGACGGGAGTCGGTCCTTGAAAGTTCCTTACGAAGACGGGAGGTTGAATGGGTGGTGGATCGATAACTTCCGGCTCTGAGTCGGTACCGGAGTCATCACCCACTTCTATGGGTTCCTCGTCCTCTTCGGGATCATCTTCGATCCATCCTCCGTTGCCTTGGTTGGGAAAGTAGGGGTCGCCAGGGTGGTGAAATCCAGCCATTTGATTGTACGAGAAATAGGGTTATAAGAATTGAGTAAAGTCGGAACATGTAAAACATGTAAGTTTAAACTAGTTTAGATAGAAAATACTCCTATAGTATTTAAGTTCTTGTGTTTGATTCTTGTAATGGTTTGGTAAGGTTTGACTTGTTGCTTACTACGATCATTCCTCGATATACGTTGGTCCAATCTTGGGCAAATATAGTTGATCACGCTATATTTGTCCAAAATCTGATTACATATATCGAGTCTCAATCGTAGTGTCAACTTGTCTAAATACTTGTATAGTTGTATAACATGAAAATAGTTTGTGGTATGCATGTAATTGTACTTAAATGAATTATCAATTTAAGTTGAACGAAATGCTGCTTAAGTGTAAAAAGAAAATTTGTTTTGTCAGAGAGTATTAGTCCCTTAAGCATTTATAGTTTGTATATCTTATGTGGTTCGATATACTTAATTCACTACAAACATTGCTCTGATACCAATCTGTCACACCCCCAAACCTGAACGGCGGAAACGTTCGGGGGCGGATGACTTCATGTGGTAACGTAACAAATGAATACATAGTAAAGAAAGCAATACAACCATCATATATATAATTGAAAGTTTACATTTGTCAAAAGTTACATGTTCAAAACCAATTACAATATGATGTCAAAATATGAGATTAAACTGGCGCCGCAGCATCTCTTCTTCAAAAGCATATTAGTACCTGAAATTACTGAATCCCTGGGACATACAAGTAATTTTGAAAGAGTAGATCAGCATTTAAGCTGGTGAATTTCATAAGTATTTAAGTGACAATGTTTGAATGAAATGAAATGTTTTATCTTTGTTTGTTTGTGTTTAGAAAATCCTATATTTTCTACTAGTATAAAAGTAGCCTTCACTCAAGACCAATGTTTGTTTCCAAAATGTATGTAAATGTAAAATAACCAATGAGTTTGAAAACCTTGTAAATCAATGCATTTTTAATACCCCTTGTGAGTTTTATAACCATACTATTGACTCTGAATGCCTATACACAACGTTCTTCGGGCGTTGGAATGTTATGACGTTTGTCACCCCAAACGGTGGACTGCAGCTAACAGTCAGGGCGCGGGTTGTCAAGCCCGTATAGATCTATAGACAAACACCATGCTCCCCCTCCAAGGGATTATGGTATATAATACAGGACTTGAAATGTGTACTCGAACGTACATGAAGTTAGTGTCTCACAAAACGGTGGTATAAAAACAGATCTACTTGTTAAAATGTTACGTTTATTCTTGTATACGAAAGTAAACTTCTTGAAATATATGTTTCTAGTACATAAGAGTTAGAAATCTGTTCGTAAAACTATACCTATTATAGTTTTCAAATAGTGTGTCCTGTTTGTTTAGAAATACTGAGAAAAGGAATCACTTGTTTATGAAAGTATAGATTTTTGGTGTAGAGTCTAGGATAGACAAGAAAAATCTAAGAACAGTTTAGTTTATACATGCATTACAACAACTTTATATTTTAAAAGATAAAATGCTATTGTAACATATGTTATATATATATATATATATATATATATATATATATATATATATATATATATATATATATATATATATATATATATATATATAAAAGTTCCTTTAAAGGTTTATAAATCGCATGTGATTTGAATATATAACAGTATATAAAAGAGTTTCTTTATGTAACACATGATAATACTCGTGTGTTTTACTTGTAATCCCCCCCTTGAAAGCATATAAAAGTATTTAGAATAATTAAAAAGGTTGATTAAGGGGTATGAAACTCACTTGAAAGTTTTGTAGATAGCGAGATGGAAAACCGGGCAGAGTTTCGTCTCGGGAAACGGATTTTCCTCGGGATTCTCGGGAATCTCGGGAGTAAAATCGACCTTCGGGACTTGAGCCAAAAGGACCAGAGCTTCGGGTTTGAACGGACACGGAAAACGAGGCAAAGTTGAGAGAGAGAGAAGAGAAATGAACCCTTTCTTTGGAAACCCTCGCATCCTATATATAGTAAGGCTGGTCTGCCTCGGTACGCGGGGCGTACGCTCGTACGCAGCGCGTACGCGTACGTCATGCATGACCGAAGCCTCGACTGCCTCGGTTCGGATGGGACGGGTTGCTGGGTACGCGGGTCGGATGGGACGCCGGGTCGGATGGGACGTCGGGTCGGATGGGTCGGGGCTTCGGACGGGTTGAATGGGTCGGTTTCTTCGGATAGTGCGACGTGGACGATCAGTGGCCAATCCTCTCGGTTACGCGGGGCGTACAGGGGTACGCAGCGCGTACCTCGGATGAGGACGCTGACTCCCCTTCGGATAATATCCGAATTTTCAATAAATTAAATAATTAATTTATTTAATAAACTTCAAAAATTCATATCTTCTTCATACGAACTCCGTTTTCGATGGTCTTTATATCCTCGCGTAGGTGAGACTACGCTCTACAACTTTCGTTTAGACTCTGTCGGCAAATTCCAAAATTATTTTTTTATTATTTATTAAAAATCCATCGTGTTTAAGGAATTTCTTAGAAAATTCATAACTTCTTTATCTGATGTCGGTTTTTGCCAGACTTTTTACCGCTGGAATACCATTGTCGAGACCTTCGATTCTCGTTTAGGTCATTCCGGCCAAAAGTCGCTCGATTTCCGATTCGAGTTTTTAGCTGTCTGTTGCTAAGCCGAACTTGGAAAAATCATAACTTCGCTATATGAAGTCGGATTTGGGCGTTCTTTTCACGTACGATCATGGTTCAAAGACATTTAATCATAGAAGGAAATTAAGTAGAACTTATTTATACATTTTATTATGAAAGTAACTTTTTATTATTCAGAAGTGGTTACAATACTTGACCCATTTTGGCCGTTACAAAGAGTTGAAATATCGGGTTGTCACAAGGCTCCCTGTAGCTCCACAATCCAGCGTTCGGCCGCGATTACTCTATCCTCGAGAGCCACGTGCCTTTCCTGGTACTCCCTTACCTCCACCCGAGCGGCGGTAAGGTCCTCGATGAGTTGGTCTATGGGATAAAATTCTCTTTCCAAATCCTTAGTACGTGTATTGGTGGCTTCTGCAATAGCGTTGAGATCCCGAACTCAATCTTCCATTTCCCTATTCTGGTCCCCCATGTTCGTGATTTGCTGGATTACGACCGGGAGGGCCCTGTCAACCGGTCCCCCATGATTGAGGTCGTAGTAACCTCGTTGATCACCATATGGTGATCGATATCATTGTTGACGGCTCCACCTCTCGATCACTGTTTCCCAACGAGGCTCAGCCCCGTTGTAGCCAAAACGGTTCGCAGGTACCTTGGATATGTATGGAGGATTGATGACTTCAGGTTCCTCACCCGGCTCCTCCTCACCTTCTTCGTCCTCCAATTCTTCTTCGAGTTCTTCTTCGTCAATTTCTTTTTCTTCCTTGGCCTCTTCGGGGTCTTCCTCGGGTTCCTCCTCGAATACTTCCTCTGGATCTTCTTCTGGTTCTGCTTCTATCCAACCACCGTTTCCTTGGTTCGAAACGTAGGGGTCTCCTGGTAAATGAAATCCTACCATGAAGTCTGTACGAGAATATGGGTGTAAGAGGCACATAATGAATCTAGAAATATTGTGCTTTAGTAACATAAACTACTCCTATAGTATTTTAAACATTTTGTTTGATTCTTAGAACAATTCTTGTATGGGTGTTGGTAGGTTGATAGACATGTTTGATGGATTTTAGCCATAAGAACTTTCCTATGTGCGCATGCAAAACCCTAATGCTTGGATCTAGGCTTTCTAATCAAACATGATTTGAATCCAAGACTTCTAATGACTATTTAAGAATAAGAACAATGATAAAACAGATCTAGAATCATACCTTTGAATTCCTTGTTGATCTTGTTGTCTTGGAGCTTCTAGAGTCACAATTGTCACTCCTCTAATGGCTTACAAACACCAAATAGCAAGGAGGATGATTTGGGAGAGGGGAGAGGGAAGGAAATCGGCCAGGGTTTCTATGCTTTAGATGAAGTGCCGATTTCCTTATGCCATAGTGTCTATTTATACTTGTAGACTCCTTAAGGGTTAAAACCTAAACCCTAATTGGATAATCTTCTCTTAAGGCTATCCAAATCCTTTCCTTAGATAAGCAATGGACGATTTGAGCTATCCTTTAGATTCTAGAATCCATCCAATCCATATCTATATGGATTTAGAGTCTAAAGTTTAACTATCAAACAATTGACAGTTTATACCCTCTTATTTAATTAATCTCTTTAAGTCACCAAATTAATCCCAATTAATTCTATGACTTATATTAATCAAATAACAATATATTATTCTTTATATGATTCTCATAATATATTAATAATATTTACTCTCTCTTAATAAATCATCCTATCAAGTTGCTATGGTGAAGGCAACCCAAAAGGACCATGCACAACCGGATCAAATACTTGCCTAATATAGTTGCAGCCTTAGACACTATTCCAACAGTCTCCCACTTGGATAAGTCTAGTAACTATATGCACAAGTACTATTCAGTTTGCAATCGTAGCTCTCAAAGACACTGTCAAACTCTGATCTAATCAATCTTGTCCTTTAGATAAGGGATCGTACAGTCCTCTGTTAGATATCATGCTGACAATCCTATGGAATGGTTAGTCAAGCATTTAGGTTTCTCGATCTCTGATTTATTTGACATAGAACTTAATCGAACACATCAATTCAGTTCTGACCGGTCCCGGCACATAAGTCAAATCAAATCATCGAGCGGCCGAGATATCGCTTTTACCCTCTTGGGATAAAAGTTATAGATAAACTTCGACTTATATGCATTTACTTATTCATTAACCAACTATACACAACAATGCGTTTTATAACACCGAGTTACTGATGCGTTTTCACATTATCAATGTACAATCAATTAACAAATAACAAACCATATATCTAGGTTTTAAGACTATATGATGTTATCGTCTTGCGATCACCCTTTTATATCATATTCCAAAAGGTGATTCTAGCAAGCGCGGGTTTGTTCCAATGCTCAAAACTAGTTCATAAGCACTCACGAACGTTGTAGCAACCCTTTGCTATGTCTAACACCATTTAGACAATCTACACACCAATTCATGACAATCTTCATTCATATCTACTTCCAACATATGAACGATTGAGGACAATTCAAATAACTCGATTATTCCTAATAAACTCAATTATTCTGGAAGTCAAAACATGCAAAGTGAAACAATAGTTAAACAATTAACATAAGATAGTAACATTACTCATAAATAAAACTCCTTTATTTAATCATCAAATGTTAATTACATTTATCTATTACACGTTACTAATACTATCTAATCTATGCTAATATCATCCTTCAGCCCAATACTCCTAGCATGCTGCAAGTGCTTAACCCTACTCAGTCCCTTCGTAAGCGGATCTGCTGGGTTTCTTCTGATGATATCCTCTTCACTACGAGTTGTCCTTCTTCTACACGATGTCTAATGAAGTGATATTTTCTGTCGATATGTCTTGATCTACCATGATCCCTTGGTTCCTTAGTCAAGGCAACCGCTCCTTCGTTATCACAGAAAATCTCCATGGGATCCTTTATGGAAGGTACAACTCCAAGATCACCGATGAAGTTCTTTAGCCATATTTCCTCCTTCGACGCTTCGCTCGCTGCAATGTACTCTGATTCGCATGTTGAATCAGCTACGGTTTCCTGTTTGGAACTCTTCCATGTCACTGCTCCTCCATTCAGGGTAAAGACCCAGCCCGACTGCGAACGGTAGTTGTCCCTGTCGGTCCGAAAACTGGCATCACCGCAATCCAATGTGCTCTGCCAGGATTCCCTTGATATCTGCTAACCATGCTCAAAGCGAAGGCTACATCAGGGCGAGTACAAGTCATAGCGTACATGATTGAATCAACTGCGGAAGCGTATGGTACTCGGCTCATTTCTGCTATCTCAACTTCGGTACTCGAACTTTGAGTCTTACTCAACTTGGCATTACTTTGTATCGGTAATTCTCCCTTCTTCGAGTTTTTCATACTAAAATGTTTTAGTACCTTCTCTAAGTAAGTATTCTGACTAAGTCCAGTTAGTCTCTTACTTCTTTCTCTTATTATCCTTATTCCCAAAATGTAAGAAGCCTCTCCGAGGTCCTTCATAGCGAAGCACTTCCCGAGCCAGGACTTAACCTCCTGCAGAGTCGGGATGTCGTTTCCTATGAGTAATATGTCATCGACATATAGAATGAGGAAGCTTACTATACTCCCACTGGCTTTGACATATACACATGATTCGTCTTCGCTTCGTACAAATCCAAACTCTTTGACTTTCTCATCGAAGCAAAGATTCCATCTGCGAGACGCTTGCTTAAGTCCATAAATGGACTTCTCAAGCTTACACACTCTATTCGGATGCTTCGGATCCACAAACCCCTCTTGCTGAGCCATGTAAACATCCTCAGCCAATTTTCCGTTAAGGAAAGCGGTCTTGACATCCATTTGGCAAATCTCATAATCATGAAATGCAGCAATAGCTAGCATCACTCTAATAGATTTTATCTTCGCAACTGGTGAGAAGGTTTCATCATAGTCAACTCTGGGAGTTTGAGTAAAGCCCTTCGCGACCAATCGCGCTTTATATGTGTGTACTTTTCCATCCACGTCGGTCTTCTTCTTGAAGATCCATTTACACCCAACGGTCTTACGTCCGGGCACATAATCAACCAAATTCTAAACTTGGTTATCATACATGGATTGGATCTCGCTATCCATTGCCTCTTTCCACTTCGTAGACTCCGGGCCTGCCATGGCTTCCTTATAGCTATTAGGTTCATCAAGATTTATTAGTGTACCATCACTAATATACGTGTCCCCTTCGGTAGTAATATGAAAACCATAAAACTGGGGATGAACTCTAACTCTATCGGAACGTCTAAGAGGTAATGATTCGTTAATCGGTTCAACCGGAGTTTCCTCCTCGGGTTGAGTGCCAGCGGTAGAGGTTCCTTCATCTATTGACTCTTGAATCTCTTCAAGCTCGATTTGCCTCCCACTGTCTCCTTGGCCTATGAGTTCTCGCTCTCGGAAAACTCCTCTCCTCGCAACAAAGACAACATTGTCCTTCGGTCTATAGAAGAGATATCCAAAGGATGTCTGCGGGTAGCCGATGAAAATACATCGCTCACTTCGAGGTTCGAGCTTGTCGTGAGTATCTCGTCTTACAAAAGCCTCGCAACCCCAAACCTTGATATGTGCCAACGAGGGAGATTTCCCTGTCCACATCTCGTGAGGTGTTTTGGCACCCTTCTTAGTAGGGACTCGGTTAAGGATATGGGCGGCAGTCTCTAAGGCATACCCCCAAAAAGAGATAGGTAGTGAAGCACGACTCATCATAGAGCGAACCATATCCAATAAGGTTCGATTACGCCTTTCTGCCATACCATTCAACTGCGGTGTCCTAAGAGGTGTCAATTGCGAAACTATTCCACACTCCTTGAGATAATCGTGGAATTCAAGACTTAGGTACTCTCCTCCTCGATCGGATCGAAGCATCTTGATTTTCTTGCCCAATTGATTCTCCACTTCATTCTTGAACTCTTTGAACTTTTCAAAAGTTTCTGACTTTTGCTTGATTAAATAGATATACCCATATCTACTATAATCGTCGGTAAAAGTCACGTAGAAGCGGTTCCCATACTTCGTGGTTGATTTAAACGGTCCACATACATCAGTATGTATTAAGTCCAATAGACCTTCACCCCTTTCACACGTACTCGTGAAGGGTGACTTAGTCATCTTTCCAAGTAAGCAAGACTCGCACGTGTCATTTTCCCTAAGGTCGAATGACTCCAACACTCCATCCTTTTGGAGTTGGGCTATGCGTTTCTTGTTAACATGTCCAAGACGACAATGCCACAAGGATGCTTTATCCATACTAGTGGAAGAATCTATGTTCAAAACATCATTTCCTAAGTAATCAACAATCATAACAGTTTCATAAATTCCATTACATGGTATAGCTTCAAAATAAAAGACACCATTTAGATAAGCTAAAATAGAACCATTCTCATTATTAAAAGAAAATCTAAAACCTTGTCTATATAAACCATGAAATGAAATGATGTTTCTAGCCATTTCTGGCGAATAGTAACAATTGTTCAAATCTAAACACAAATTATTCCTAAGCACTAAAGAATACACTCCAATCTTGGTCACAGGCGACGATCTTCTGTTCCCCATGATTAGATTGATCCTTCCTTGCTCCACATCCCTACTTCTTCTTAGTCCCTGCACATTAGAACAAATGTGATAACCACAACCGGTATCAAGAACCCAAGAAATAACATGATTAGAATCGTTAGATTTAATTGTGTATATACCTGCGAAAGATGGCTTGATCTTTCCTTCCTTGATGGCTTGCAGGTACTCTGGGCAGCTTCTCTTCCAATGTCCTATCTTGTGGCAGTGGTGGCACTCTACCTCCTTCGGGTTAGGGCAGGGCTTAGCGAGATCAACTTTGGTCCCACAAGAAGAGGCACCATCTCGGGCTTTAACCTTGTGATAGTTCTTAGACGAAGCTTTCCTCTTCTTTCCCTTTCCTTGACCAATAAGATAGGAGCAGCAGGTGGATTGGGAGTTGGTGCAACAGACTTGTCTTTGAAGTTGCTCTCAGCGACCCTCAAGAGATCTTGGAGTTTGTTTAGGGTGACCTCCTCTTTGTTCATGTGGTAGCTCATCCTAAATTGATTGTACATCGGAGGCAAAGAGTGAAGCACCATGTCGATCGCCAATTCTTCCCCAAAGTCAACATTTAACTTGCGAAGGCGGTCGACATACCTTTGCATCTTTTCCAGGTGCACGGTAAGAGATTCTCCATGACCCATCTTAGCGGAAATCATGTTGGTGAAAATCTCATAACGCTCTTGTCTCGCGTTCTGGTGGTATCTCTCCAATAAGTCTTGATGCATCTCGTACGGGTACATGTCCTCGTAGGACTTTTGGAATTCGGAGTTCATGGTGGCAATCATGATGCAATGTACCTTCGTTGCATCTCGCTCATGAGTTTCAAAAGCGGTAATTTCAGCCGGAGTAGCAATTTCAGGGTTGATCTTCTCGAGCTTCTCATCGAGGACATACTCCTTATCCTCATAGCGAGCAATGGTGCGAATGTATCTTATCCATTTGCTAACGTTCGTTCCATCGAAGGTGACCTTTTGGCAAAGGCTCATCAACGTGAAAGAACTAGCAGCAGCGTTGTTAGCGTTCAACATCTACAAATAGAAAGGACAAAGATAGATTCGAATAAGAATCCCTAATTATCACCCAATAAGAAAAATTAGGGCTAGGATCCAACAATAACATTTACATACTAGAAAAGGGATGCCGTAATCTAACATGCAAATAAATTGAAGGTAAGTGAATGACGATTCACTAATTCTCCACCACAAAACCTAACTATTAGACCTAAATGTATTGAGAATTCCTAGGTTCGGATGAGATTCATTGAAACTATTCAATGGCATGTTTAAATCTCGATATGCCCCTCTTGTTTGTGACTGGGATACCGAGGATCATAAAGCGGGTGTGAATTACCATGCGAATTCACATGGTGCCTTCATTGTAACGATCACCTATTCGATGTGCCGGTAAACCACACACGCTCCATCGAACTATGATAAACAATGAATCACCCTTTGTCACCTTTGCTTAGAACCAATTAGTGTGCCGGTAAACCACACACGCTCCACTAACTTCTTAGCAAGGGTGCAAAGTGTAATTTCATGGGATTGCATCAATTCACTTTTCCTAAAGTAACTAAGATTGGGAAATTTTAAAATATGTGTAGTTACTTTGTATTGCTTATTATACTTTTAATGAGAGGATGAGGTTGCCCTATCCTACCCGTTCGGCTAACGACCCTCCACCGATCAAGCAAGCGGTGGGTGTGAGTGTACACCCATTAAGCGCCATTTTATAGGCCGCAACCTTATACCCATCTTATAGACCGGCTTCGTGAATGAGGCCTACTAACGGTAAGACTAGCATTTAGTTACATATATATATATATATATATATATATATATATATATATATATATATATATTATTCTAGTAATATCATATTAGTATAGGGTTGTATTTTAAACCTTTTAAAATCTAGGGTTTCAAATTTAAATTGTCTAAATTAAAACTTTTAATCACAAAATATAAATTTCAAAACTTGAGGGCAAGTTTTAAACATTTAAAACATGGAGGATCAAATAACAAATAATTTCAATTAAAAATTAATTTCCTAATTATCTATATTTGATTTATTCAAGATTTCTTTCAAGATAATTAACAAAATAATCAAAATAGTTAATTAATTATCATATAAGGAAATTAAATATTTTATTAGTTGATAAATATCTTTTATTAGATCAAGATTATAGTCATATATATCAAAAAATCGGATTAGGGTTGATCTAAAATGAGTAAGGTAAGTTTCCATAAGATAATCATGAAGAAATCCCGAATCTGGCCATTCTTGACGCTTGGACTCGCTGAGTGCACAAAGGGACTCGCCGAGTCAGGCCAACTCGCCGAGTCCACTTTGGAACTCGCCGAGTCCATGACTCAAACACAAAAAACGAATTTTGCAGTTATGTTTCATACAAACAAGCAACAATTTAATGAAAACCAAGCTAGGCTCTGATACCACTGATGGGTTTTAGCCATAAGAACTTTCCTATGTGCGCACGCAAAACCCTAATGCTTGGATCTAGGATTTCTAATCAAACATGATTTGAATCCAAGACTTCTAGTGACTATTTAAGAATAAGAACAATGATAAAACAGATCTAGAATCATACCTTTGAATTCCTTGTTGATCTTGTTGTCTTGGAGCTTCTAGAGTCACAATTGTCACTCCTCTAATGGCTTACAAACACCAAATAGTAAGGAGGATGATTTGGGAGAGAGGAGAGGGAAGGAAATCCGCCAGGGTTTCTATGCTTTAGATGAAGTGTCGATTTTCTTATGCCATAAGGTCTATTTATACTTGTAGACTCCTTAAGGGTTACAACCTAAACCCTAATTGGATAATCTTCTCTTAAGGCTATCCAAATCCTTTCCTTAGATAAGAAATGGACGATTTGAGATATCCTTTAGCTTCTAGAATCCGTCCAATCCATATCTATATGGATTTACAGTATAAAGTTTAACTATCAAACAATTGACAGTTTTTACCCTCTTATTTAATTAATCTCTTTAAGTCACCAAATTAATCCCAATTAATTCTATGACTTATATTAATCAAATAACAATATATTATTCATTATATTATTCTCATAATATATTATTAATATTTACTCCCTCTTAATAAATCATCCTATCAAGTTGTTATGGTGAAGGCAACCCAAAAGGACCATGCACAACCGGATCAAATACTTGGCTAATATAGTTGCAGCCTTAGACAATATTCCAACAATGTTGTCCACTATGACTATCCGCCGACATATGCTAGTCACTTCTCGGATGAATATAGTTGATCAGGCTATATTCCTCCCAGACTTAATCGCATGTCCCAAGGCATAATCATAGTACACAACTCCTCTATTTTTATCTTTAGCGTTTTCCTTAGACATGACACTATACCGACATGCATGTATGTACTTATATTTTTCTTAAAAATGACGTTTTATTTTTAAAAGTATAATTGTAGGGAAAACATTTAGTCAGAGGATCTTAGTCCCTTTGTGTTTATAGTTTGTATATATTATATGGTTTGATATACTATGCTCACTATAAACAATGCTCTGATACCAATCTGTCACACCCCCAAACCAACGATGGAGGAAACGTCTGGGGGGGAGGACTTCATGTATAGTATCACAACAACGAGTATAATAGTGCTTATTGTAAATACAACCATTATAAATATAATCGAGAAAGTTACATGATTTCACAAGTTACATGTTTCCAAATCGATTACAAAATAGTGACAAAATGTTTTGATTAACGCCGAAGCGTTCCATCCTCAAAAGCTGGTAGTCACCGATTTCTATTAATTACCTGAGAAGACAAGTAAAATTTGAAAGAGTGTCAACAATTAAGTTGGTGAGTTCATAAGCTTTTGGATGTAGAGTTTGAAAACCTTTGTTTGTAAATGTAATGTATACTCAAGAAAAATCCAATATTTTCCTTATAAAATGTTATGTAGTTTTAAATCCCAAGACCCAATGTATTTGTGTGTTTCGTACTGGTAACGATGTATGCAGTTTTAAATAGATAAAACCCCAATTTAAAGTAGAAATTCCCGTAAACTATATGTATCGTTATCTCCCTATGTGAGTCACTATAACCATACTATGACAGAGTAGACTGCTGTGACGTTCTTCAGGTGTCGAAACTATTGTGACATTTGTCACCCCCGACCGGCCGGTCGGGCTGTTGCAAGCAGCTTGGGTGTGGGTTGTCAATCCCAATATAGATCTATATACAATTATCATGCTCTCCCTACAAGAGACTCTGGTTATAACTTACAGGAATTTTAACCCGCACTCTAAGAGTATTATGAAGACGTGTCTCACAATTTACGTTAACGAGTTTACGTGTTGTGTGAATGTAAAACCTTTTGTGTGGTGGAATTAAATCCCCTTTTATGTAGTATGTTTGTAATGTATAAACTATAAACTGTGCCTATTATAGTTTATTGTACGTGTTCGACGTGAATGAAAAACCCTTATCATGAATGTCTAATTTTTGTTTATAATGTTAAACTAACAAGAAATACATTCAACATTTAGAAACTTATTGTTATACACTTTGCTCAACATGTTACAAAGTGTTGTTAATATTGTAAGCTGTTTAACTAGTTTTTAACTTTTCTGTACTGTTTTAGAAAAATCATAGAAAAATCATACGAAGTCAAAAACTAAATCCGTAAACTTTAAGAGTTTAGAGAATTTGTCTTGTTTGTTCATAATTTTTATTATGATTTTTAGAAGTCTCTAACTTGTGTGAAAATGTTCAACTTCACACACTGGTCTGAAGTTGTTTATAAAATGATAGGCAGTTTTGTAAAGATCGCTATAAATTGTAGAAAAATCGTATGAACATGTGCAACTAGTCATTAGAAAGGTATAAACCTTAACTACTTTCACATTAAACAGTTTGGAAAGATATTATGTTTAAGATGGTCAAAACAGTACGTGAATAGAACTCAACTTTTCTCTGAAAAGCTGAAATATGAGTTTGAGTTATCTTAAGGTGTTTTAACTTGTATTCCCCCCCCCCCCTAAAACTTGAATAAAACATGAAAACGTAGGGGTATGAACTCACCTTGAGTGATTCCCTTAGATGGATGTTGGAGAGAAGAGGTTTCCAAGTCATGAACACTTAGAGAAAGTTTGAGGATTTTGAAGATCCTAAGAAAAAATATGACAATATTTGTATAAGAACTCAATGACTTGAATGAAGTAGTGTAGAGTATTCAAGAGTGGTAATGAAAAATTTACGAAGAATGAAGTAAAAGCAAAACGCTTCCTGGAGAATCTCGAGTTCCAGAGAGTGAGAAGAGTGGGAGGGAGAAAAAGTGTATTTTTGTTGGATGTGCTTGGGGTTTTATAGGTGAGGATTTAGATATCAAATGAGTGGATTTAGGTAAGTAAATCTAATGGAGTGTTGGGAGAAGGATATGGACTTGACTAGGTAAGGTGTGAATAGTGACATAAAGCATGAATAGTGACTCGAGGTTGTCATAGAGTGGGTATGGGGGATGACTTGTTGTCCTAGCTTTATAGGGAAAGTCAAAAGTACCTTCTTTTACTTTATCCTAATCAATATTATGGATTATATCTTGGAATTTTTTAAGATATGGATAAATCACGATGTTAGAGGGTTGAACATGATAAAATATGGATTTGGGTGAAAATCCCATGTTAAAATTATGAAAAAGGGCCTAAACACGAAACTACTCAAAAATCAGAAAGAAAGAAGCGAATCTGCGAGGCCTCGGTTCATGTTGCTGAGGACCGAAGGTAGGTGCAGCCTGAGAGGCTTGCAGGGAAAGGTGTAAGTGAAGCGAAGGTGAAATGAACCGAAAGATGGTGAAGCTTCGGTCCAAATGGGCTTGATCCGAACCGAAAGGTGAGCTCGGTCCGAAGGGGCTTACGCTAATTGGGACTGATTGTTATGGATTGGAATACAATTATTAATTGGATAATATTGGTATTGATAGCGCAGGGATTTGTCACACTGGCAGCCAAAGAATTATATGTGTGATTCAATAGTTGAGGTGAGTCTCCCTCACCATGGTTAGCGAGTCGAATGCACCAATGCCGACCCAGGGTTTATTGTGTTAGGGTGCTAGATGTCTGTGTGACACTTGCATGTGTATGTGTTGTATGCTTATTGGGCGGGGCCATATGGTTACCCTGTATGCTATTACCTTTGTTATAATTGAATGTTTGTATGTCGGGCAGGCCCGTTGTGTGAGTTAAGGTGAGGCCCGTTATAGTTAGTCGGCGGGGCCCGTTATGCGAGTTAGGGCGAGGCGCATTATACTCAGTGGGCGAGGCCCGTTATGCGAGTTAGGTAGGGGCCCGTTACACTCATTGGGTGGGGCCCATTACATGTATGAGTACGCTTGGCATACTTCCCGAAGTCTAATCATGGGCATCGATCACATACGCTAAGCATATGTGGTTTATGTTGGGCCTACGCTAGCCAGGGAAAATCCTAATTTTTAGGGTTTGTGCCCTATTTAAGCATCACTAACCCACCTCTTGGACATTTTAGACCAGCCACCATATCCTTAAACCCTAATTTCGTCCGTTATCCTTCGTGTGGTGCTTTTAAGCTCTTGTGAACCATTTTTGGCGTGTCTTTTGCATCTTGAAGAGGTAGGAGAAGATTGAAGACTCATTCTTGGGAGAATAGCTTTGAGATCTAGATTTATCTCCATAATTTCATGACTTTTGAGGTATAAATTCCATATCTTGTTAACTCTTTGCTTTAATCTACTCTTTAGCTTGTTTATATTCATTTTGGTTCCTTTTGGTGAGCTAACGCCATTTATGAAGTTAAAACTTTTAGATATGAACATATTAAGGGTGCCTTAAGCATGAAAATGAAAAAATTATGGTGTTTATGGACTCATTCATGTTTTAAGTCATTTGTTAAGATCTTTTGAGTTTTAGAGCCCCAGTAAGCCATGCATGCACGTAAAGTTGCCAACTTCATGTGATAAATCATCTTTTGGGACTAGATATGAGAGTATGGAGTAGGGGCTGAATGGAATAAGTGCTTATTTGATAAGATTGGCCAAATGGTGAGTAAGTTGAGCGTACCAAGCTGGTATGCAAAGCGTACTTGCTCAAGGACATGTACGCTAAGCGCACGAGCTAAGTACGCCTCGTGTACTCAGCAGATGGGCTTCAGAATATTGGGCTCTCGGTTTGGGGCCATGTTTGGACTACTAATATAAGTTAAGTACTCTATGAATATAATTACATCCATCAAAACTTAAATAATCTAAAAAAACTCAACCCTAAAACGATTAGACTCAAACGAGATCTACGCAATTGGGCCAAATCAATCATTCTATAATTATTTATCCTTTGCATCATGTAACTTAAAATATTCACTTAATAGTTAGTCCCCATCAATATTGGTCCCACAAAGCACAAAGCAAGCAACATTCACGTAGTAACATTCTATAAGCCACAAAACAAAAAAAGGTATCCTCCAACTAACTTGCTTCTTCGATGTTGGGAACTTCTGCCAACATTCCCCATTAATAGTTCCGCCTCTAGGGTCTCCCTTCCGAAAATGCTCTCACAAGCACATTCTAACATTCTCCATAGGCCTTCCTAGGATTCCCTTCACACCACTCTTCGCCAGTATATATAGAAGAAACTCCCTATATTAACTTCTAGTTACCTTAGAATGCAATTACATGTCACAATCACTTGATAATTCTTCGACTATAAGGTCTCACAATACAATAGTTGGATTTGACAAGAGCTATGCAAAATAGTTAAACCTAACCTTCTAAAATTATCTAACCCCCGCAACATGCAACCTAATGTATTCACTTAATAGTTAGCCGATATTATTGGAGGTCCCTAAAAGCACGAACTAAGCAACGTTCGAGCATCGAGTAATCTAAACCAGTGCCTCACTTAAATCAGGTTATTCTATCAAACAATCTGAAATCCATACTAGCATACGGTTCCAAAAGCTCAATCAATAGGCATACAAAGGCATCTCCCCTAATATTCTATCATGCATATCTTGAGTAGATCCTTAGCCCTAATCTAGCATGCAATTCTCACATACTCATACCAAAACAGTAAATATATCATATATATATGGGTATTTTGTGATAACTTACTTGATGTTAGTTGATTGCACACATCACACCCCCTTTTCTTAGAAAACCTTTTTAGAAAATTAGTTCATTTAAAAGATTTTAGAAATCCTCAGTTTGAGTTCAGACACAACCAAGAGTGTGCCCGAGTCCCTCAAATCAAGCATCTGATACCAACTTGTAACTCCCCAAAAATACTAAGTAAAAATTTCATTTTAACTAAGTAAAAAACATTCATTTATTATCCCAAATGTCGGTCGTAAATAAAAGTATTCTCAATACATCAGAGTAAAATCATAAACACTTAATGCAGAATGAATCTCCAGAGGATGTAGTGCAATCAAGTTGGCCCTTCTTTTGAAAACCGAAGTACCTGAAATGGTAAACATAAAACTATAAGCACAAAGCTTAATGATCTCCCTAAAATACCCCATACCATACAGATATAATAGTCAAAACATAAATGGGTCTATTTCACCCCATTTGGTCTCTTTCAACCGATACTAGGTATATTTCACCCCTTTCGGTCTCCTTCAATTGGTACTAGTTCTATTTTGCCCCTTTGGTTTCTTTCAACTGGTACTAGGTCTATTTCACCCCCCTTCAGTCTCTTTCAACCGGTATTGGGTTTATTTCACCCCTATGGTTAGCATACAATAATATCGGCAAGAATTAAAGAGACAACAAGCATACACAAGAATAACAAGAGTTATCAAGAAGAAAACTGTCATCCTACAAACATAATCCAGTGAAGGAACTTACCTCATAGTCTGAAAAGATAACACAAACGAATGCTGCTCCAAATGCCAACTCTACAAGTTACCTATATGGAAACAATGGCCTTAACTCAAACTACAACTCAGCATACCCAAAATTCCCTTAAGTCAAACTTGGTAAACCCTTGTTTAAAGGTCAAAGTCAAAAAGTCAAATGAGTCAAACTGACTGAGTACGCTAAGCGTACTCAGTAGCTATGCCCAACATACTATATTCATGACCAAAACACAAGACCTTGAGCAGGTACATGGAACTTGTTCGATTAGGTGTCTAAGCACATAACTATAATTGGGATGTACTTGATTTGATTATGAGCATGGTCCTTTTGGGTTGCCTTCACTCATGCAACTTGATAGGATGACAAGTGGAGAGAGAGAGTAGGATTTATTATATGAATAATAAATTGGTACTCAAAATAGTTTTATTAATATATTACAACATTAATATATTATTTGAAAATCATATTATTAATTAGTGATTAATCAGAAATTAATTTGATATTAATTTTGGGATTAAAGGACTAGGTTGATAGACTCCATAGAGTGGAGTGGATGAAATCCAATAGGGAAGCCTAATAGATTTAATCTAAGGGCTTTAAGGAAGGAGTCCATGGGCAGCTTGTTGCCTAAGCAAGGTATTAGGGTTTCCAACTGAAAACCCTAGCAGCCACAACTATATAAGGGACCCTCTAATAAGGATTTTCGGCTCCTTTGAGTTCTAAGAGAAACCCTAGCCGAAATCCTTCCCTCTCCAAGTTATCGTGTTGCATTGGGTGTTTGTGACTCCATTAGAGGTGCAACACTAAGGGCACTAGGCTTTCAGAAGTCAAGATCAAGAAGGATTATACTTGTTATTGCTATATATCAAGTGAGGTAATGTTCCAAACCCTTTATACATGTGAATTTAGAAATTATGTATGCTAGACTTAGGGTTTATGCTTTGAATATAATTTTCATGTATAACTTGAGAAAAACCTAGATCCAAAGCATTAAAGTTGCATGTACACCATAGGATTGATGTAGTGCTCAAATCGTCAATGGTATTAGAGCTAGGTTGTTTTGATGTTGTATAGGATGCATTGGTTAATTGTTCAAAGCTAAAAGAACTCAAAATCTGGACTCTTCTAGATGAACTCGACGATTCCATAGTAGGACTCGACGAGTTGGGCCAACTCTACGAGACCATGCCCTGACTCGACGAGTTGACTCATCTGTTGGTAAGATTTTCAGGATTTTGGCCAGAATTAGATTAGAATCATTACCATTAGTTGTTTTAACTGATCTAAAATGTATTTTTGATATGGTAATGATTATCCTCATCTAATTGCAAGATTATTGTCAAATTTTAAGTTAATTGCTAGATTATATGATAAACTAATTAATTGTAAATTGGATTTGAATTATCTTACCATATATAATGGATTATGTCAAATTATGTGATAGAGATAAATTATATGATTAATTTAGTTGTTTTCAAATTTCATCTAAAAGGTTTTAAAAAGTATTAAAATTTTCCCTACAATTTTGGAATTTAAAATTTGATTAAAAGTTTTAATTTTGAAATATTTAAATTCTAAACCCTAGTATTTAATAGTTTAAAATACACCCTCATGAATTGTATTAATTAATTAATTAAGTATTTTAATTAAAGGGCAATTAATAAGTCCATAGATAGGTTTAAGTTTAATTAAATTAAAAGTATAACTTACTAATAGATTAAACCTTAGTATTTTAAAAGTTTAAAATACAACCCTTATACTATAAAAAATTAAAAGTTTAATATATTATAAAAGAGTAAAGTCACTCTTACCGTTAGTAGGTCTCATTCACGAAGCTGATCTATAAGGGGTGTTTAAGGAAGCGGCCTGTAAAATGACCATAATTCGGTATCCACTCTTACCCACCGCACCCTTGACCAGTGGAGGGTCGTTAGCCGAATAGGTTTGATAGGACACCTCATTATCAGTATAATGAATATATAAAGTAACTATATGCTTTCATAAATTCCCAATCTTAGTTACTTTAGGAAAATATGAATTTGATGCTAACCCATAAAATTACACATTGCACCTTATTGGTCGTTAATGGAGCGTGTATGGCTAACCGACACACTAATATGGGACTAATGAAGGATGACAATAGGTGGCTCGTTAATTATTATAGATCGATGGAGCGTGTGTGGTTAACCGGCACATTGAGTAGGTGATAAATGTTATCGAGAGTACCAAGCTAATTTGCATGGTTATTCATACATTGTTTGTGATCCTCGGTATCCCATTCACAAACTTGAATGGCATAATCGAGATTAAAGATGTCATCGAAAAGTTCAATAAATCTCAAAAGATCTAGGAGTTTCATCTAAAACCTAATTAGTTTAAAATTTTATTTTCATGGTGGAATTGATAAATTGTCATTTACCTACCTTCCAATAATTTGCAATTAGATAACGGCATCCCTCTTCTGAATTGTAAATTATTGTGAAGGGTCCTAGCTTTAATATTTTATTTTGGGTGTCATATTAAGGATTAAATCAACTCACTTGAATTTCTCCTTTTGTAGATGTCTAGTTCTGACAACTATGATCTTCCTTATCCTTTTGGAAAAAGCTTTCCTAATGAAGATGATATTCCACGTATCGATCGAGGTGAAAGATCAATCCCTTTATCATGCATTAGTGGAACTGAAAATCATACTTCACTTCCTCCACCTCCTCCAGTGATTCTCCCTGACCCACGTTTTCTTCGACTTGAAAAGTTCAAGGTTACTCAAACCCTATTGGCATGCAAGCATAAAGATGAAAATTATGTGTGTGTGTGTGTGTGCACGTCCTCGAGATGAAGTCACACATTGATAGGATGAGGATGTTGGGTGTCATCTTCCCAAGGAAGCTAGTTATTGACTTGGTTCTTCAGTCACTTCCTGAGTTGTATAGTGAGTTCCTAAAGGATTACTATATGATAGACCAAGACGTGACCCTCATTGATCTGACATATTTGCTAATTGCTGCTGAATCAGAAATGATTTGGCACACTGGTGAGTGTTGTAGCACCACTTTGTCCAACATCTTAGACCTCAACAAGCTAACCCATGACAGTGTTGATTCATATATACTTCTAACATATGACCGACCGCGGATGGTTTGAATAACTTAGTCATTCAGGAAGAACGACCTAGTTATTCTGGAAGTCAAAACATGCAAAATGAAACACAAGAATAATTGAATCCAATATGGTCTCAAAACTTATGAATATAAATAAAACACCCTTTATTTATCACCATATTGATTACACATTATTCATTGCATATTGTTTTAAACTATCAACTTTATACTTGAATTGAAACAATAGTTGTCCCATGCCCCAAGCATGTACACTATGTTTTTCTAAACACTAGTCATGCCATACACCAAGTATGCACACTATGTTTGTCTAAAAATTAGTTATTCCATACTCCAAGTATGCATACTAAGTTTGTCTAAGATCTTTACTTTGTGAAATAGATCGATTGAAAATAATTCCAAAGATTCTCATTTCACATCCCAATTCCTTACTGCAAATGCAAGAATTCCAAATTCCGGTCATTTACCTAAATATGTTAGATTCTAAACTTATATGCATTGGTCGTCTTGTAATGATTATGCACAAAGTCACAAAGACTTATCAACATATATTACAGAGTATTCTCATGGAGATCAATTCCATGGAAAGATCCTTCTTGCATTAAGTTTTTCTAATCTTACACAAATTTAATAACTTCCACCTATGGGAACAACTCCATATTCCCATTTTGACTATTACACTTGAAAAAGAGTTGTCAATATGGACTTTCCAAAATTAACATTATAATTCCAACTGCCCCTGAGCAACCAATTCTAGACCTTTTCCTTTCTTAATGCCCCAGGCATTTGGAAAATTTTAGAAAGGATGAATATTATAGCACATGCAA
The DNA here is from genome assembly GCF_002870075.4 of Lactuca sativa. Classification (NCBI taxonomy): domain Eukaryota; kingdom Viridiplantae; phylum Streptophyta; class Magnoliopsida; order Asterales; family Asteraceae; genus Lactuca; species Lactuca sativa. The sequence goes on from NC_056623.2 coordinate 112,830,083, forward strand.
TCGATCCTATATCTGAAGCATATGGGACACGATTCATGATGTCTCACATAAAGACATGATACTAGACCAGTCGTTTTGCTACAATATTTCTATTTGCCATGTTCTCACAATTCAGATTATGAAAAGGGATGTCGTAATCGTAATCGAATTTTAGAACGCAAATAATAGACCTATATATAGAATTTCCTTATGTTGAGCCATTCCAACACAAAATTCATATATATATATATATATATATATATATATATATATATATATATATATATATATGTATATATATATATATATATATATATATATATATATATATATATATATATATCCTTGACTAAAGATGATTAAAACCTCAACCTAAGCTTTTAGAATTGAAATGAAGTATAATTTCCTCTCCTTTAATTATAGCAAAAAACCTTTTCAACCCCTGCAACTCCATGAATTGAAACTTTTGTTTTCTATAATTAACATTGCTAACTTTCAACCTTTATCATAATTATCATGCTCCCAATAACATGATGATTATTAGCATAACACTTATGCTCCCACTAGCTTTGACATGTACTCAGAAATCAGCTGGACTTCTAGAAATCAATACATTATTGACTTTCTTACCAAAGTTCAAACTTCTGATACGAGATGCTTTGATAAAAAATTTATCAAAATCATACACCTTTCCTTAGATAGCATGCATGTGTGTCTAAAAAATTTCAAAACTATGAAAAGGGATGCCGTAATCGTAGTCTCAATTGTTTAGACCTTTTGCCATCTGGTTCAAATCTACTTGGTGGAAGTGTTTCCTCACCATCATTTTCATGAATCAGAGAGAAACCTTACAACCCTTACATTTTTATGGTGTATGTGTTCTTGTCCTTGTGAATTGTGAAAACCATAGTCACAAGACAAGGATAATGACAAATCCAAACTCATATGGAGTGAACTCAATCTGAATTTCTTGCCACCTGGCAGCTCAAGGGCCTGCCATTGCTTCCAAGTTGTTATGCAACCAATTGAGAACTCTAAGAACTCATATGCAAAGCCAAATTTACCTGGAATGGTCACATAAATAGGAATATGTCAATATGATAGGTTATTAATCTCACATCGTGTGCTAGTGTCAAACTACAGGCTTTCCTCTTGATTAGATCTTGAGATTCTTTCATGATCTTTAAGACTCCCACTGTCCTCTTGACATATAAGACTCTCTTGCCAAATATTCAAGATATAGTGCGGATTCTTTATCAAGACAAACACTTCACACAATTGGCCTTAGTTGGTCTTTGTTTTATCCAAAACCTCACAACTTACCAATTTCAAATGTACAAGAGTAGGTCACTTTTACTCTTACATTTGACAAGTGTTATAAACCTTTCTTTAAGATATGTCACTCAAGTTACAATCTTGGAGTACGACTCTAAGAATTGTTTTGGAATGAAGTATGACTCGTCTTCTTGATTTAACCATTTCAACAATTGATGACTCCTCTTCTTAGCCATAAGAATGCACTAAAATGTCCTTAGAAGATGAATTGTGATATGGTCTCACAATCTTTAAGATGATCATAAAACATGATACTAAAGTACTCTCCCATCTTTTCATATTTTAGACGCTTTTATCTTTCTGCCTAATTTGATTCTTCTCATTTGTTCTGCCATACATCGAAACTTTTCCAATGCTTCAGAATTATACTTAAACTTGTAAGTATAACCATATTTACTAAACTTTAGTAAATCATGACGAACAGTCTTATCGATCTTTTGTGGTGGACTTAACCAATGCACAAGAATGTGTACTCGATCCCTTAATCCTTACTTGACTGACATATACATGTGAACAAGGAATTAGTCTTAATTTTCCAAAGATGAAAATTCTCGTTCATCATACTAGACAACTTGCATGATTTCCAAGTTTCTATCCAACGAAAGCCTTGGGTGATGAGAATCTTTCCTTATTTGGTAAATTTAGGCACAACCACAAATGAAAGAATCAAATTCATATTTCTATTATTGCTAGAAACATATAAAAATCAATTTTCCATAAAAGCCATTACAAGGAGATATAAACTAAAATAAAATCAATTTTTTATTTATTTACAAAATGCAGAAATTTTTTCTTCCCTACAATGTAGCTTTAAATGAAAACTATGATGTTACATATTTCCTACCAATTCATAACTCCTAAGTGGCAACTCAAGAATTTGATCTTCGAACCATGCGATTGAAATCCATCTTCGCGATCAGAATCATCATATACTTCCTTTAAGTTTCTTCACTTTTCTTTGATTCTTAAACCTTCAACATGTGACCCAGTCACATCATGTAATAAGAATCTCAGAATAGAAACTTAACAGAGTTAGATAGTGGACTTTTGTGGCAACCCGATATTTCGAGACAATGTAATGTAAAACCAATCAAATTTAGGTCAAAATATAACGTTCCTAAAATCTTATTTGGGTTAAATAAAGTAGTAGGAATCGTATCAAGGTTTTCGTACATATAAAGAACCCTAGAATCCGAGTTATAACGAAGAAGTTATGACCAACCAAAGATTCTCGGCAAAACCGGCAACACCGATTAAACAAAAAACGCGAAGTTTCAATACAATATTTAAAAGCCTTAAGTATCTAAATAAAAGTTATAGATAACATCAAACCGTGAGCGTACATAAAAAGAACGTCCAAATCTGACTTCATATGAAGAAGTTATGATTTTTCCAAGGTTCGGGTATAGCAGTAGACAGCTAAAAACTCCAAATAGAGCTCGTGATACTTTTGACCAAAACAACCTAAATGAGAATCGAAGGTCTCAACATTAGTAGCGCAACGGCAAAAAGTCTGACGAAAACGGACATCGGATGAAGAAGTTATGGAATTTTAACGGACTTTTCGTGTCCCGGCCTGTTAAAATTAAATAATTAAAAATAAATTCAAAATTTGCAGATGAAGTCTAAACGAGAGTTGTAGATCATATTTTTAGCTACGCGTGCATATAAAGAACGTCGAAAACGGAGCTCGTATGCGAAAGTTATGGATTTTACAAGTTCGGGGTCCAAAATTCGATGCTGTCAGGCCCCACGACGTGGCACAAGCTTGCCGCGACCCGGCAAGTGACTGAGGGTGTCCAATCAATGGAAGAGGATAGGTTTGACTCCCCACGACGTGGCCATCACTTGCCACGACGTGGCACACCCCAAAAATGCCCCTATAAGTAGATTTCAAGGGCTCCGAGTTCCATTGTTCAGTTCCTTTCTTTCTCGCGCTGAAACTCTGCGTTTAAGCCCCCGATACCCTCCCAAAGCCCCGGTTTTCACCTTCAAGTCCCGAAGGAAGGTTTTGTGTTCTCGAGATTCCCGAGATTCCCAAGAATCCCGATATTTTCCCGCGTTTTCAACTCTTCCTGTCGAAGTTCTGCTCGATTCTTCTCTCGACTACTTCAAATCAACCACTTCAATCAAGTGAGTTCATACCCCTAATCAATATTTTAAATGATTTTAAATGCTTTAAAGGGGAGGAATACAAGTAGAAACAAACATGTTATTGAATCATTGATATGTATTTTATAACTATGATTGTCATTTAACGGATTTCACATGCTACAAAATGTGATGCATGAAATGGTTTTACATCTTAAAAACACATTGTTACCAAATGTTTTACCTTTGAAATGTTTATAAAATGACATCAAGTCATTGTTAATTGTTGTTCAAAACCCATAAGAGGTCTTACAAAACCATTTTTACATTCTTGAACTAAACTATGCATATACACTTATATTCTTATATATGTATTAAGTTTATAGTTTACATCTTTCATTTAGTTTCCCACACCCTTGAGTAGTAAGAGTGTATAAACCTACATGATCATCCAATTATATTACAGTAAATTATCATAGGGATAATTTGAAGATATCAAACATTATTTCTATTACAAGGAATCACACAAGAGTCAGTTCATTCATGAGTCTATACTAGTACATTTCCTGATACATGAGTACTTACAGATGCTTACTTGATACATGAATATGTTCACATATACTTACCTGGATACTTGTACTTAGAACTAAGAGGATAAATTATTGTACTTTCTGTGTAAATTATCTTTCCTATCCCGGTTCAATGGGGTATCTAGGCGGGACTTACCATTCCGAACCCCACTGATTAGCACCAGTGGTCGATGACCATCTTCGGAGGTCTAAGGTTACTACTTATATTAGGAAGATCGATTTGGGACGAACTCTTCCACCCACCTGCTGCTGCTACAGAGGACAATTGGACAATCTTCGGATGTTCATTAGGTTATATATTTCGCTTAATGCGATGCTGTGTTGGTCCTAGTACCCAGTGACAACACTTACAGTAGTACATTTTCCTATTTACTTTATTTTGTGATACATTCACATAAACGATAAGTTAGACTAAGCACTTTTAGTACTAGTCAATACAAAGGAAAAACTATCATTTTACAAACAAAACATTTGGGTCTTGGTAGAAGACTACACTTCATACGTACAGAACATTCGGGTCTTGGTAGAAGACTACATTTCATATTTATAGAAAATAAGTGTTTTTCTAGGGATTTCATACTTACCTCAACATTTTCATTTAAAGGTTTACATGGCCTTCATAACAGATTTTGACAAACAAGGCAATGACACTATTATACTTATGAATTCACCAGCTTTAAAGCTGATACTCGCTTTCAAAATAACTTGTATTCTCAGGTCATCAGTAGACAGGTACGGAGGCCAGGTTTTGAGAAGACAGAGCAGACAAGTCTCGTCTTTTATTTTGATTGTATATTTTTGGTGTCTTATTACATAAAAGAACACACATGTATTAAACTTTACTTATAATGCATCGGATGATTTTGTTGCTTGTTTATTATATTACACTGTTGTGATACTGTACATGACGTCCTCCACCCCTGAACGTTTCCGCCGTTCGTGGTTTTGGGGTGTGACAGATTGGTATCAGAGCATTGTTTATAGTGAATATAGTATATCAACCCATAAAAGATATACTAACTATAAATACATGGGATCAAAACACTCTGTCTAAGAGTTATACTTTTAAATAATAAAATATTTAATAAAGTATATGTGCCTGCATTCATACTAAAATCAGTGTCACAACGACAAGAACAAAAGTATTACGATTGTTGGATATCACAAGTAAGCCTGGGGATATATAGTCAGTCTTGGGAATGGCATAGCCTGATCAACTATGCTGGTCCGAGGAGTAATTAGAATATGCCCAAGAATGGTTGTGATATGGCAACAAGTCTAAAAACTTACCAACACAACCATAAAGAAATACCATTGGGGTATTTGGTCTTACTGTAATTATCTTAGTCAGTTCGTCTATTTTAGCTATTCCTTCTGTTGTTGGGCTATGGGGATTTAGTCCATGAGACACATTCATTAATCATTAATTCTTATCCTTTTCGTCATCTTTAAATGTATAGTTAAAGATGCCGCCACGCCGAAGTACAAGACGCAATCCAAACAACGAAACACCGATACCACCACCTCCACCACCACCTGTATCTCTTCAAGCACCTAATCCTTTCGATGCCACTATGTTCCAGGCAGCTTTCACAGCCGCAGTTGCAGCTGCTGTGTTAGCAATCAACGCGCCTGCCCCTAGTGGATCAGGAACAGGGGCACCACCCTCGAACCACGGCGAAAGCCATGGACACCCTCGGGAGTGCACCTACAAGGACTTCACTAACGCCAAACCCCACAGCTTCAATGGAACTGGTGGTGTTATGGTGTTGAGACAATGGATTGAGAAGATGGAATCTGTCTTCGAGATCTGCGGATGCCAAGAAGGCAACAAGGTCAAGTTCGCAGCTTGTACCTTCTCTGATCGAGCACTAACATGGTGGAACAGCCATGTTAACTATCTAACTTTGGTGGTGGCGTATTCCATCGGCTGGGAAAAGTTGAAAGACATGCTGATGAAAGAATACTGTCCTCGAGGTGAAATACAAAAACTCGAGCAAGAATTATGGGGTCTACAAATGGTTGGATCCGACATCACTACCTACACAAATAGGTCCTGTGATTTGGCAAACTTATGCCCGGATATGGTTGCTCTTCAGAGCAAAAAGATCGAGAGATATATCTGGGGACTGTCGCCCCAGATCCAGTCAAATGTGATCGCTTCCAGGCCTATTACCTTTGATAGTGCCAAGGAACTGGCACAATCTCTTATCGATCACCGGAAACCTCAGAACACAACAATCCCTACACCTGTACCCCAAGAGTCCAGCCCTGGCAACAACCAGAAAGTGTGGTCTAAGAGGAAAAAGGGGGCTTCACAAGGATCCTCCAAAAGACAACAATTTGTGGCAATCAATGCTGCCACAGTGACACCCGCTGACCCCGCGAACCCCTTACCAACAAAAACTTATGCTGGGTCTCTCCCGAAGTGCACCAAGTGCAACTTCCACCACCATGGACCTTGCAAAGACATGCAGTGCTCTAACTGCAACAGGAAGGGACACACAGTCCGTTTCTGCAAGACTCCAACAGCTCAAGCTGCTCAGGTTCCTAACGCCGGTATGGGCCAAGCTTGTTACGGATGTGGCGAAGTGGGCCACTACAAAAGGAACTGCCCTAAAGCAGGGATGGCTGGAGGAGTGGGAAGAGTTATGGCCCTAAGCCACGAGGAAGCAGTAGCTGATCCTACGATAGTTACTGGTACGTTCCTCCTCGATAACTCATATGCTTGCATACTTTTCGATAGTGGAGCCGAGAAAAGTTTTGTAAGTCACAAATTTGCACACCTGCTTAAACAAAAACCATGTGCATTATGTAGTTCATTCACGGTAATGGCTAACGGGAAAACAGAAAGTACAAACTGCATATACATAGGTTGTACTTTAACTTTAGATAGCCATACTTTCAAGATAGATCTCATGCCAGTTACCATTAAATGTTTCGACGTCATCATCGGTATGGATTGGTTGAGTCTTCTACGTGCTGACATTATGTGCTTCGAAAAAGCAGTCCGTCTTAACCTTCCTAACAACGAAACTTTAATTATCTACGGCGACAAACCTAGTACGAACCTTCGCATCATTTCGTGCATTTAAGCACACAAGTGTTTGCGGAAGGAGTACCATGCATTTCTCGCACACGTCGTCAATACCAGCCCAGAACATAAAGACATCCAGAAAATCCTAGAAGTACGCAACTTTCCCGACATATTCCCAGAAGAACTTCCCGGTTTACCACCATAACGCCAAGTCGAGTTCAGAATCGACTTAGTGCCAGGGGCTACCCCCGTAGCCAAATCTCCTTATCGTCTTGCACCGGCTGAAATGCAGGAGCTTTCCAGTCAACTTAACGAACTTCTCAAGAAGGGATTCATTCGACCAAGCTTCTCACCATGGGGAGCACCGGTCTTGTTCGTCAAGAAGAAAGATGGATCGTTTCGCATGTGCATAGACTATAGAGAACTCAACAAGCTTACCATTAAAAATCGTTATCCCTTGCCCCGCATTGACGATTTATTTGATCAACTTCAAGGAGCCAACTACTTCTCGAAGATAGATCTGCGATCCGGATACCACCAACTACGAGTGTTAGAGGAAGATGTTCCCAAGACAGCCTTCCGAACTCGTTACGGGGACTACGAGTTTGTAGTGATGCCATTTGGATTAACTAACGCGCCCGCAGTATTCATGGATCTGATGAATAGGGTGTGTCGTCCTTACTTGGATCAGTTTGTCATCATCTTCATTGATGACATACTAATCTACTCTCGAAGTAAGGAGGAGCATGGTCAACATCTCCGAAAAATCTTAGAAACATTGCGTGCGGAGAAGCTCTACGCAAAGTTCTCGAAGTGCGAATTTTGGATTCGGCGAGTCGAATTTTTGGGCCATGTGGTTAGCGAAGAAGGTATACACGTGGACCCTTCCAAAATTAAGGCCATCGAGAACTGGTCAGCACCAAAGACACCTACTGAAATTCGTCAATTTCTAGGTCTAGCTGGCTACTATCACAGATTCATTTAGAACTTCTCCAGCATAGCGAAACCTCTTACAACCCTGACCCAGAAAGGCGTGGTCTTCGACTGGGAGGAGAAACAGGAGAGAGCGTTCCAAACGCTCAAACGAGCCTTGTGCACCGCCCCAGTACTATCCCTTCCCGAAGGAATAGAAGACTTCATTGTCTATTGCGATGCATCCAATCAAGGACTCGGATGTGTGCTGATGCAACGAGGTAAAGTCATCGCCTATGCCTCGAGACAGCTGAAGACACATGAGGTTAACTACACAACCCACGATCTCGAGCTAGGAGCAGTTGTGTTTGCTCTGAAGATCTGGCGACATTACCTATACGGTACCAAAAGCACGATCTTTACAGACCATAAGAGTCTACAGCACATCTTCGACCAGAAAGAGCTCAACATGAGACAACGACGGTGGGTCGAGCTACTTAGTGATTACGAATGCGAAATTCGTTATCATCCGGGTAAAGCCAATGTAGTAGCCGACGCCCTAAGTCGGAAAGAATATACTGGTCGTAGAGTCAAATCTTTGACTCTAACCATCCATTCGCACTTGTCCACACAAATAAAGGAGGCTCAGCTCGACGCTTTGAAACCTGAAAATGTGGCGGGTGAATCCCTTAGAAGGATGGATAAGAACTTGGAAGTCAAGGGTGGCGGAGCCTTATACCTCATGGATCGGATCTGGACACCGAAACACGGTGGCTTCAGGGACTTGGTCATGACGGAAGCTCACAACACTCGTTATTCCGTCCACCCGGGTTCAGATAAGATGTATCTGGATCTTAAAAAGGTATACTGGTGGCCTAACATGAAAGCAGATATTGCTACCTTCGTGAGTAAATGCCTTACTTGCGCAAAGGTCAAGGTCGAATACCAGAAACCCTCTGGTCTTCTACAACAACCGGAGATACCAGAATGGAAGTGGGAGCGGATTACTATGGACTTCATAACCAAGTTGCCCAAGACGACGGGTGGACTTGATTCCATATGGGTCATCGTCGATAGACTGACCAAGTCTGCACACTTCCTACCGATCAAGGAAACAGACAAGATGGAGAAACTTACTAGAACTTACATTAGGGAGATTGTAAAACTGCACGGTGTTCCTTTATCTATCATCTCAGACCGAGATAGTAGATTCACTTCGAGGTTCTGGCAGTCATTACAAAATTCCCTAGGAACTAGGCTGGACATGAGTACAGCCTACCATCCACAGACCGACGGGCAAAGTGAGAGGACATCCAAACCCTAGAAGATATGTTGCGTGCCTGTGTGATTGACTTTGGAAAAGCTTGGGATACTCATTTACCCCTTGTCGAATTCTCCTACAACAACAGTTATCACACGAGCATAAAGGCAGCTCCATTCGAGGCCCTCTATGGCCGGAAGTGCAGATCCCCTCTGTGCTGGGCTGAAGTGGGTGATACCCAGTTAGCTAAGGGATGAGTTCCCGAAAGCACTCTCACGGGTCCGGAGATCATTCGGGAAACGACAGAGAAGATCGTTCAAATTCGTGAACGACTAAAAGCCTCTAGAGACCGACAGAAAAGCTACGCCGACAAGCGTAGGAAACCATTGGAGTTCCAGGTGGGCGACCGAGTCCTACTGAAAGTCTCACCCAGGAAGGGCTTGATACGCTTTGGAAAGCGTGGGAAGCTCAATCCAAGATACATAGGGCCTTTCGAGATTCTCGCAAGAATCGGCCCTGTGGCTTACAAGCTCAATCTACCGAAAGAACTTAGTAACGTACATCCTACCTTCCACGTGTCAAACTTGAAAAAGTGCCTATCTGACGAGACTCTTGTTATTCCACTCGACGAGATCGAGATCAACAAGAGCCTCAACTTCGTGGAGGAACCAGTAGAGATCATGGATCGAGAGGTAAAGCAAACAAAGCAGAGCCGTATCCCGATAGTGAAGGTGCGCTGGAACGCAAAGCGTGGACCGGAGTTCACTTAGGAACGTGAGGATCAGATGAAACTGAAATACCCTCACCTTTTTGCTTAGTTATTTGTAATTTCTTACTTGCTTAAGTTCTAATTTCGGGACGAAATTCCTTCTAACGGGGGGATGATGTGGCAACCCGATATTTCGAGACAATGTAATGTAAAACCAATCAAATTTAGGTCAAAATATAACGTTCCTAAAATCTTATTTGGGTTAAATAAAGTAGTAGGAATCGTATCAAGGTTTTCGTACATATAAAGAACCCTAGAATCCGAGTTATAACGAAGAAGTTATGACCAACCAAAGATTCTCGGCAAAACCGGCAACACCGATTAAACGAAAAAAGCGAAGTTTCAATACAATATTTAAAAGCCTTAAGTATCTAAATAAAAGTTATAGATAACATCAAACCGTGAGCGTACATAAAAAGAACGTCCAAATCTGACTTCATATGAAGAAGTTATGATTTTTCCAAGGTTCGGGTATAGCAGTAGACAGCTAAAAACTCCAAATAGAGCTCGTGATACTTTTGACCAAAACAACCTAAATGAGAATCGAAGGTCTCAATATTAGTAGCGCAACGGCGAAAAGTCTGACGAAAACGGACATCGGATGAAGAAGTTATGGAATTTTAACGGACTTTTCGTGTCCCGGCCTGTTAAAATTAAATAATTAAAAATAAATCCAAAATTTGCAGATGAAGTCTAAACGAGAGTTGTAGATCATATTTTTAGCTACGCGTGCATATAAAGAACGTCGAAAACGGAGCTCGTATGCGAAAGTTATGGATTTTACAAGTTCGGGGTCCAAAATCCGATGCTGTCAGGCCCCACGACGTGGCACAAGCTTGCCGCGACCCGGCAAGTGACTGAGGGCGTCCAATCAATGGAAGAGGATAGGTTTGACTCCCCACAACGTGGCCATCACTTGCCACGACGTGGCACACCCCAAAAATGCCCCTATAAGTAGATTTCAAGGGCTCCGAGTTCCATTGTTCAGTTCCTTTCTTTCTCGCGCTGAAACTCTGCGTTTAAGCCCCCGATACCCTCCCAAAGCCCCGGTTTTCACCTTCAAGTCCCGAAGGAAGGTTTTGTGTTCTCGAGATTCCCGAGATTCCCAAGAATCCCGATATTTTCCCGCGTTTTCAACTCTTCCTGTCGAAGTTCTGCTCGATTCTTCTCTCGACTACTTCAAATCAACCACTTCAATCAAGTGAGTTCATACCCCTAATCAATATTTTAAATGATTTTAAATGCTTTAAAGGGGAGGAATACAAGTAGAAACAAACATGTTATTGAATCATTGATATGTATTTTATAACTATGATTGTCATTTAACGGATTTCACATGCTACAAAATGTGATGCATGAAATGGTTTTACATCTTAAAAACACATTGTTACCAAATGTTTTACCTTTGAAATGTTTATTAAAATGACATCAAGTCATTGTTAATTGTTGTTCAAAACCCATAAGAGGTCTTACAAAACCATTTTTACATTCTTGAACTAAACTATGCATATACACTTATATTCTTATATATGTATTAAGTTTATAGTTTACATCTTTCATTTAGTTTCCCACACCTTGAGTAGTAAGAGTGTATAAACCTACATGATCATCCAATTATATTATAGTAAATTATCATAGGGATAATTTGAAGATATCAAACATTATTTCTATTACAAGGAATCACACAAGAGTCAGTTCATTCATGAGTCTATACTAGTACATTTCCTGATACATGAGTACTTACAGATGCTTACCTGATACATGAATATGTTCACATATACTTACCTGGATACTTGTACTTAGAACTAAGAGGATAAATTATTAGTACTTTCTGTGTAAATTATCTTTCCTATCCCGGTTCAATGGGGTATCTAGGCGGGACTTACCATTCCGAACCCCACTGATTAGCACCAGTGGTCGATGACCATCTTCGGAGGTCTAGGGTTACTACTTATATTAGGAAGATCGATTTGGGACTAACCCTTCCACCCACCTGCTGCTGCTACAGAGGACAATTGGACAATCTTCGGATGTTCATTAGGTTATACATTTCGCTTAATGCGATGCTGTGTTGGTCCTAGTACCCAGTGACAACACTTACAGTAGTACATTTTCCTATTTACTTTATTTTGTGATACATTCACATAAACGATAAGTTAGACTAAGCACTTTTAGTACTAGTCAATACAAAGGAAAAACTATAATTTTACAAACAAAACATTTGGGTCTTGGTAGAAGACTACACTTCATACGTACAGAACATTCGGGTCTTGGTAGAAGACTACATTTCATATTTATAGAAAAAAAGGGTTTTTCTAGGGATTTCATACTTACCTCAACATTTTCATTTAAAGGTTTACATGGCCTTCATAACAGATTTTCACAAACAAGGCAATGACACTATTATACTTATGAATTCATCAGCTTTAAAGCTGATACTCGCTTTCAAAATAACTTGTATTCTCAGGTCATCAGTAGACAGGTACGGAGGCCAGGTTTTGAGAAGACAGAGCAGACAAGTCTCGTCTTTTATTTTGATTGTATATTTTTGGTGTCTTATTACATAAAAGAACACACATGTATTAAACCTTACTTATAATGCAATGGATGATTTTGTTGCTTGTTTATTATATTACACTGTTGTGATACTGTACATGACGTCCTCCACCCCTGAACATTTCCGCCGTTCGTGGTTTTGGGGTGTGACAACTTTACCTGAAGTAGAGTCAAACTTCTTGACTTGATCAACCATATGATCTTTCAGGTAAATAGGTAGCTTTACAATCAATGCCCCTTCCTTTGGCAAGTGAAACATATGGACTCTTTGGGAATGGTACATGGGACTATGACAAACTTGCCATTCTCTTTACCATTTGGTCAACCGAGTTGAGTATGGTCAATCCCTTTCCTTGGGAAGAGAAGGCTTTTTTAGATATCCAATATTTCCATTGTCAATGTCCATGGCAGTTTGGGAAGTTGGTCTTCTAATCAAATTTGCTCTACCAGTGCTCCAAATCATTGCTGATTCAGCAGCACAAAGCAAATAGCTAAGATCATTAAGGGTCATGTCATAGTCTTTTACATAGCAGTCCATAAAGAACTCACTATGTGACTTAGAAAGTGATTGAACATCCAACTTTATTAAGACTTTGACACCCAACTCTCCAGACTTGTCAATATGTCACTTCTGTTGGATTATTGTCTAAGTCCATAACTATAATTGGTAAGACTTGACCCGACCCGGCATGGTCCATTTGGGTTAAATGGCATCATGCATTTGGATAGACTATAATGAGAGAATTAACACATAAGGTTTGTTAATATATTATAAGCTCTAATATATTAATCAGGTTATTTAATCAGTATTGATCAAGAATTAATTTGGAATTAATTAAGTGATCAAAAGGAGACTAATTAAATATATGGGTTGATTGTGTAAATCATTCATTCTTATATATGTGGGCTTATGATCCAAGATTACTTATGTTGGACTAAGTCCATGGGGTGACCCATGGATGCTCCATGGAGGTTAAAATCCATGGAGCATAAGGAATGGGTAAAGTCATGAGTTACATGGTGTAACCCTAATAGCCACCATATAAAAGAATCCCATGGCTCAAGAAATCGTGCACTATGTGTGAGTGTGAGGGCTAGACGATTTCAAGGAGTGTTCAAGTTTCTCTCAAGTTATTCCAAGTGTATTTGGTGTTGTGTGAACCATTTGAGGTGTCACACTTGAGGCACTTGGCACTCAAGCTTCATGAAGACTTTCTACATGAAAGAGGTGTGTATTCTATCTTGTTATATTCATTGTTTTGTATGCTAGATTAGGATAATACCTTGGAAGTTCATATTTGCATGTATAATAGAGAAAACATAGATCCAAGGTATTTAGGGTTGCATGTACACTTAGGAGAGTTAGAATGCTCAAAACCCAACAGTGGTATCAGAGGCACGGGTTGTTTTTTGTTATATTGATGCAAATATTTTATTTTCAAAGTTGAAAAAAAAGGAAAAAAAAACATGAAGTTTGTCAAATTTTAAGATAATTACTTGTTCTTGTGAAAAACTAATTTTTTGTAAAATTTGAATAATTTGCTTTATGAGTTGAATTAGGTCAAATTTAATAAAAGATAAAATGATATGATTATTTTATTAGTTTTAAAAGTTTCATCTAAAGAGTTTTATTTTTTGAAACCTCCATAAGTTATGGATATGAAAAGGTTTTAAAAAATTGATTCAAAGTTTTTATGGAGTTACAAAATTTGGTGTTAATGTTTTAAAGGATTCCTTAACTTAAGAATAAGTTATGGATCACCAAAAGTTTTTTGTGTTACCTTGTTTTATGAGTGAATTTAGATTAATGAATAAATTATGTGATAGTTGGTTTTAATCCAAATTAATCTAAAAGAAGTTCATAAAATGTGTTTATGTAACTTATAAGTCACATTTATGAATCTTAAAACTCATAAAAGTTGTCATAGGTTACAAAATGAAGAGTCTTTTTCCTCATTAAATTGTTTTATGACTCCATAACTTGTCCTCAAGTTATGGATGTTCAAGAGTCATTTCATTAAAGTTTTTAAAACTTTAATTAAACTCATAAGTTATGAAAATCCAAGAGTTTTTAATAGTTTCAAAACTTGCCCTAAAGTTTTGGAATTTGTAAAGTTTTCCCCATGAATACTTTAATTCCAAGTTAGCCCTTAGAATTTTAAAAGTTAAAATTCAACCCTTATACTTTATAATATTATAAGTTAATAATATTTATATATATGTATAAGAGTAAAGTCAGTCTTACCATTAGTAGGCCTCATTCACGAAGTCGGTCTATAAGGGGGGTATAAGGTTACTGCCTATAAAATGGCAGTTTAATGGGTGTCCACTCTCACCCACCGCTTCGTTGACTGTGGAGGTTCGTTAGCCGAACGGGTTTGACAGGACTATAATTCTCCCTTCATTAAAAGTATTAATGATAAATACTAAGTAACCAAACTCTTTATAATACCCAATCTTAGTTACTTAGGAAAATGTGAATAAGGTGCTAATCCATGAAATTACACTTTGCATTTTGTTTAAGTTGGTTAGTGGAGCATGTGTGGTTAACCGGCACACTAACTCGTATTTAACAAGGTAGGCAAAGGGTAACTTAATGTTTATCATAGTATCGATGGATGGTGTGTGGTTAACCGGCACATCGATTGAGGGGTAAACACTTAAGGGTAAAAAGTAATTTACATGGTTACTTCACACCTTGTTTTGTGATCCTCGGCATCCCAGTCACAGAACCTGAAGGGCACACTTGAGATTGAAACATGCCATTGATAAAGTTCAATGAATCTCAAAGATCTAGGAGTTTCAAAAACCAATTAAAACCTAATAATATATTTCGTTTATCTTGGTGGAAATTGGTGAATCGTCATTCACCTACCTTCGAATATTTTATAGCTTGGATTACGGCATCCCTCTTCTAAGTTATAAAATAGTTTGTTGGGTCCTGGCCTTAATATTTCATATTGGGTGTTATATTAAGGACTTAAGATTAACTATCTTGAATATCTCCCAAAAGATGTTTGGTTTTGACATTTATGATCTTCCCAAATCTCTTGAAACAAGCTTTCCTAAATGAAGATGATGTCCCATGGAAATCATACTTCTTTCACCTCCTCCAATTATTCTCCCTAACCCACAAGTTCTTGAAAATTTTAAGGTCACTCAAGCCCTATTGGCAAGGCAAGGTCTATGTGAGATCACATCTTGGAGATGTAGTCACATATTGACAAGCCGGGAGAGTTGGGTGTCAAAGTCTTGAGAAAGCTGGTGGTTCAGTCACTTTCTAAGTCACATAGTGAGCTCCTTTGGGACTCCTATGAACCAGACTATGACAAGACCCTTAATGATCTTATCTATTTGCTAAGATCAACTTCCTAAAACTTTATGGACATTGACAATAATGACATTGGATATCCAGTAAAGCTCTCTCTTCCCAGTGGAAAGGGATCGGCCATTGTCAACTCGGTTGACCAAATGGTAAAGAGAAAAGCTAAGTCTGTGATAGTCCCGTGTACCATTACCAAAAAGTCCATATGTTAAATTGCCAAAGGAAGGGGCATTGGTTGCGAAGCTGCCAAATTTTACCTAAGGATGGAAAAGTCAATAAGTTTGAATTTATTTCACGTAAAATCCACTATCTAACTCTGCTAAGTTTCTATTCTGAGACTCTTGATACATAATGTGACTGGGTCACATGGTGATGTTTTTAGAATCAAAGAAAAGTAAAGAAACTTAAAGAAAGAATATGCTGAATCTGATCGCGTAGATGGATTTCTATCGCATAGTTTGAAGATCGGATTCTTGAGCTACTTCTTAGGAGATATGAGCTATTTCTTAGGAATAGATAACAACAAGTTTTCATATGGATTGTAAGGATAATTTTTTCCGCAAAATTTTTAAAATAAAAGGAAAAAATGATGATTTTATTTATTTTAAAATATCCTTACAATGGCATTTGAGGAAAAATTGCTGCTTATATGATTCCATTAATAGCAAGAGTGGAAATATGAAATTGATTCTTTCATTTGTGGTAATGTCTAAATTTACCAAATAAGGAAAGATTCTCATCTCCCATGTTTCAATTGGACCAGAACTTGGAATCATGCAAGTTGTATAGCATGATGAATCAGAACTTTCAAGCATTGGAAAAGAATTAAGACTAACTACTTGTTCACATGATTGTGTGAGTCAAGTGAAGGACTAAGGGATCGAGTACACATTCTTGTGCACTGGTCAAGTCCACCACAAAAGATCGATAAGACTATTCGTCATGGTTTACTAAAGCTCAGTAGATATGATTATACTTACAAGCTTAAGTGTATCTATGGGACATTGGAAAAGGTTCCAATGTATGGCAGAGCGAATAAGAAGAGTCAAATTAGGCAGAAGGATAAAAGTTTCTCAAATCTAAAAAGATGGGAGAGTACTTTAGTATCAGTTTTGTGATCATCTTAATGATTAAGAAACCATAGCACAATTAGTTCTCTAAGGAAATCTTAGTGCATTCTTATGACTAAGAAGAGGAATCTTGAATTGTTGAAATGGTTAAATCAAGTATATGAGTCATACTTCGTTCCAAAACAATTCTTAGAGTCATACTCCAAGATTTTCATTTGAGTGACATGTCTTAAAGAAGGTTTAAAACACTTGTCAAATGTAAGAGTAAAAGTTTTCTACTCTTGTACATTTGAAATTGGTAAGTTGTGATGTTTTGGATAAAACAAAGACCAACTAAGGCCAATTGTGTGACGTGTTTGTCTTGATTAGAATCCACACTATCTCTTGAATATCTGACAAGAAAGTCTTATATGTCAAGAGGACAGTGGGAGTCTTAAAAGTATTGAAAGTCTCAAGAACTAATCAATAATAAAACCTAAAGTTCTTCACTAGCACACGACTTGAGGTTCATAACCTATCGTGTTGACATATTTTGTGCCCATTCCAATTAAAGTTGGCTTTGCGTATGAGTTTTTAGAGTTCTCAATTGGTTGCACAACAACTTGGAAGCAATGGTAGGCCCTTGGGCTGCCAGGTGGCAAGGAATTAAGATTGAGTTCAGTCCATATGAGTTTGGATTTGTCATTATCCTTGTCTTGTGACTATGGTTTTGAAAAATTCACATGGATAAGAACACATACACCATTAAATCTAAGTGTCATAAGGTTTCTCTCCGATTCATGAAAATGATGGTGAGGAAACACTTTCACTAAGTAGATTTTAGTTAGATAGCAATTGCGATTTTTGCATTCTCAAAGTCGTTAGTGGAGCGTGTGTGGTTAACCAGCACACTAACCTGGACTTGAGAGAAGTGGAAAAAAGGTCTAACCATTATGATTACGGCATCCCTCTTCTTAATTGTTTAGACACACCTATGAGCTATCTAAGGGAAGGTGTATGATTTTGATAAAGTTTTATCAAAACAATCTAGTATTTCTATAATTAAGGGAGAGGAAATTATACTACATCTCAAATCTAAAAGCTTAGATTGAGGTTTTGATCGTATTTAGTCAAGGATATATATATATATATATATATATATATATATATATATATATATATATGAATTTCATGTTGGAATGGCTCAACATAAGAAAATTCTGTATATGGGTCCATTATTTGCGTTCTAAAATTCAATTATGATTACGACATCCCTTTTCATAATCTGAATTATGAGAACTTGGCAAATAGAAATGGAAATGTTATAGCAAAAGACTGGTTTAGTCTTTATGTGAGACATCATGAATCGTGTCCCATATGCTTCGGATATAGGATCGATTACATGTGCTATATTCATCCTTTGTAAAATTTTCCAGATGCCTGGGGCATTAAGAAGGGAAAAGGTCTAGAATTGGATATGACTAAAAGGATTTATCAATTGTCAAGGACAATCTAAGGTTTACCAAGGATTGGGTGCTCAAGGACAGTTGGAAGTATAGTGATAATTCTGGAAGGACCATATTGACATAATCTGTAAGGAGGCAACTCTTGTTCAGAAGTGATAGTGAAAATGAGTCTGGAAATGTTTCAAAGTTAAAATTTTCAATCTATTTAAGATTAAGGAAACTTAATGCAAGAAGGATGTTTCCAAGGAGTTGATCTCGTTTGCAATACTTTGTAATGTTTGTTGTCAAGTCCTTGTGACTTTGTGCATAATCATTACAAGAGGATCAATGCATATAAGTTTAGAATCTAACAGATTTCAGTAAATAGCATGAATTTGGAATTTTTGCATTTGCAGTAAGGATTTGGGACTGTGAAAAGAGGATCATTGGAGTTATGTTCAATTGATCTATTTCACAAAGTAAAGATCGTAGACAAACATAGTATGCATACTTGGTGTATGACATGACTAGTGTTTAGAAAACATAGTGTACATGCTTGGAGCATGGGACAACTATTGTTTTAAATTCAAGAATAAAGTTGATAGTTGAAACAGTATACAATGAATAATGTGTAATCATATGGTGATAAATAAAAGGTGTTTTATTTATGTTCATAGGTTTTGATACCATATTGGATTCAATTTTTCTTGTGTTTCATTTTGCATGTTTTGACTTCCAGAATAAACTAGGTTATTCTTCCGAAATAACTAAGTTATTCAAACCATCCACAGTCGGTCATATGTTGGAAGTAGATATGAATCAAGACTGTCATGGGTTGGCTTGTAGAGGTCTAACATGTTGGACAAAGGGCTACAACACTCATGAGTGCTCATAAGTTTTGAGTATTGGATTCAACCCACGCTTGTTGGAATCACTTCATGGATTTTATCACGAGTGATCATGAGACGATAATATCTTATATTCTTCAAACCTAGAGATATGAGTTGTTACTATGAGTTGGTTGTACATTGATTGCACGAAAACGCATACGGTAACTCGGTGTTATAAGACGTGCCTTTGTGTATGATTCAACAAGTAGTAGAACAAGCCATATGAGTCGAAGTTTATACATTCCTTTTACCTTCGGGGTAAAAGCGATATTTGTGGGCCCCTCGATGATTTGATGATGACAAATGGAAGTGCTCGGCCAGGCCAGGACTGATTTGATTTGTTCAATTAGTCAGTCGTCATAAATCCGAAATCGGGAAACAACAAATGGACAGAGAGAATGATTATAATCCATGTCTCAGTCCATATGATATCTAGAATGGAGGAATATATGATCCCTTATCTAATGGACACGTCACTGACAAAGGTCAGAGTTCATCTACAAGGTCAGAGTTCGACAGAAGCTTTTGAGAGCTACGATTTTCAGTCGGTTCCTGAAGTCATACACAATAATAGTTTTAGACTTATCCAAGTGGGAGACTGTTGGATTAATGTCTAAGTCCATAACTATAATTGGTAAGACTTGACCCGACCCGGCATGGTCCATTTGGGTTGCATGGCATCATGCATTTGGATAGACTATAATGAGAGAAATAACACTTAAGGTTTGTTAATATATTATAAGTTCTAATATATTAATAAGGTTATTTAATCAGTATTGATCAAGAATTAATTTGGAATTAATTAAGTGATCAAAAGGAGACTAATTAAATATATGGGTTGATTGTGTAAATCATTCATTCTTATATATGTGGGCTTGTGATCCAAGATTCCTTATGTTGGACTAAGTCCATGGGGGTGACCCATGGATGCTCCATGGAGCTTAAAATCCATGGAGCATAAGGAATGGGTAAAGTCATGAGTTACATGGTGTAACCCTAACAGCCACCATATAAAAGAATCCTATGGCTCAAGAAATCGTGCACTATGTGTGAGTGTGAGGGCTAGACGATTTCAAGGAGTGTTCAAGTTTCTCTCAAGTTATTCCAAGTGTATTTGGTGTTGTGTGAACCATTTGAGGGGTCACACTTGAGGCACTTGGCACTCAAGCTTCATGAAGACTTTCTACATGAAAGAGGTTTGTATTCTATCTTGTTATATTCATTGTTTTGTATGCTAGATTAGGATAATACCTTGGAAGTTCATATTTGCATGTATAATAGAGAAAACATAGATCCAAGGTATTTAGGGTTGCATGTACACTTAGGAGAGTTAGGATGCTCAAAACCCAACAACTTCATCTTCCAAGATGAGATCACACATAGACCTTGCTTGCCAATAGTGCTTGAGTGACCTTGCACTTGTGGGTTAGGGAGAAAAATTCGAGGAGGTGAAGTTCTAACAAATTTGGGAAGATAATAGATGTCTGACCTAGACATCTTTTGGGAGATATTCAAGATAGTTATTGATTTCCTCAAAACAATAAGTCTGTGAGTTCATAAGCACTTGATTACCTATATATTGATTTCCTGAGAATACAAGTAGTTTTGAAAGAGTGTCAACAATTAAGTTTGTGAGTTCATAAGAGTTTTATTTTGAAAAGAAACTGTTTTCCTTGTAAAAGCGATAGAGTTATTCCAGAAAATCCTATATTTTCCTTAAAGAATGAATTGTAAGTTTCTATATTATAAAATAGTGCATCCTAGAATATCCTATAGTTTCCTTCCAAAATCTCTAAGTGTATATAAGTTATATAAAATTAAAGTTAAATAGATCGTCGAATGTAATGGGTCTTTCCTAGGCCCACAACCAAACAAGGAACAGGAAATAAAGCGGTCCCACGAATTCTAAGTCGATCACGACTAAATTCTATATAACTCTAGCATATACACTTAGTAATTATGGCTGAAAACTAACAATTCTAGATAGAATGTAGTCTTAAAAACCAAAGAACGAGACTATGCCTATCATATTTAATCAAGTAGAGGTAGTGGTAGTGAACATAAACTATAGCATTTATAGTTTATCAAATAGTGGTGGTGGTAGTGAACACAAACTATACATATCATAGTTCATCAAGTATTGGTAGTGGTAGTGAACATGAACTATGCATATTATAGTTTATCAATTAGTGGTAGTGGTAGTGAACATAAACTATACCATTTATAGTTTATCAAATAGTGGTGGTGGCAGTGAACATAAACTATACATATCATACTTCATCAAATAGTGGTAGTGGTAGTGAACATGAACTACGCATATTATAGTTTATCAGTTAGTGGTAGTGGTAGTGAGCATAAACTATACCATTTATAGTTTATCAAATAGTGGTGGTGGTAGAGAGCATAAACTATACATATCATAGTTCATCAAATAGTGGTAGTGGTAGTGAACATGAACTATGCATATTATACTTTATCAATTAGTGGTAGTGGTAGTGAACATAAACTATACATATCATAGTTCATCAAATAGTGGTTGTGGTAGTGAACATGAACTATGCATATTATAGTTTATCAAAAACGTTTGTATGAAATGAAACATCCTTTTTGTAGTGAGTATGTAATGTAAATGAAACATAAACTATACCTATTATTGTTTATCATAGTGTTTGTAATACATATGCACCTAACTATACCTATTAGAGTTTAGCATATCTATTTGTGGTGTATAATAGGCTTAATTATACATATTATAATTTTTTAATATTATTTGTAGTGGTAGTAACCCCTTACATATGATTCGTACCTTTAAACTAGGGTAAATAATAGGTACTATCAACAACATGTGTATATATAATAACACACACCTTGCTCAGCAAGCTACAAGGTGCAAATGAAATGGTTGACCCTTTTCTAGTTTTAACCTTTTTGTTCCTGTTCTTACAAAAATTATAGAAAAATCATTTAAAGTCAAAATCAGAATCTGTAAATTCTAAGAGTCTGGAATATGTTTCTAGTTTGTTCCAAATTTTTATTATGATTTTTAAATACCTTTAACTTGTGTAAAAATGTCCATATTCCCAGACTGGTCCGGATTTGCTCTTGAAATGATAGGCAGTTTTGTAAAAATCACCATATATTGTAAAAAAATCGTATGGAGATGTGCAAGCAGTAATTTTAAAGGGATGAACCTGAACTATTTGCACCTAATACAGTTTTGAAAAATAAAATGTTTAAGTTGACCAAAACAGTCCATGAATAGAGTTAAACTTTTCTGATGAAAGTTGTTTGAAGAGTTTAGTTGTGTTCTTGGTGTTTTAACTTGTATTCCCCCCCCCCCCCCCCCCCGCCCCCATAAAACTTAAGAAAAACATGAAAAGTTAGGGGTATGAATCCACCTTGAGTGATTTGATTGGATGGATGTTGGGGAAAGGAAGTGTTCAATTCAAGAACACTTAGAAGATTGCTTGAAGATTCGAAGTTCTAACACAAATATGATGAAGTTTGTGTAAGAGACGTATGATTTGTGTAGAAAGAGGTGGAATAATCATATGAAGGATAATATTACTTACCAAAAGTAGATGAAGAACTTGAAAATCAGCCTTGGAAATCTCGAAATTAGAGAGAGAAGTGAGAGAGAATGGAGTTTGTTCTTTGGTGGAGAATGAGAGAAATGAGAGGAGAGATAAGAGTTTTTCCAGCCTTTGACTAAGAGTGTGGCTGGAAAATGGTGGGAAAAGGACAATGAAATGACCATGTATGGTGGAGGGACAAGGGCTGGTCATAGAGTGGGTATGGAGTGGTTGCTTGTGTCATACACTAAGGCAAAGTCAACACTCTACCTAAAATATCCTACCTACTAATCTTGGATAAGGATTATACCCAAAACATCATAAAATCATGAACTATGGGGTTTTATATGTTTAAATATAATTTTGGGTGAAAATCCCACGTTAAATAATTAAAAACGGGCTTAAAACGCAACACTAGTCGAAAACTGGGAAGAAAAGGCTTTACAGCGAAGTTGCTCGCATAGGGACCGAAGGTGCTAGGGTTCGGTCTTCAGCATTAGAACCGAAGGCATGGTTCGGTTGGTGTATTAGAACTGAGAGGGGCGAGGTTCGGTCCGAGCTATCTCGCAGGCGAACTCCTCTGGAGGGACCGAAGGCGAAGGCAGGAAGAAGCGAAGGCGAAGTTCGGGTTCTCCAGTCTCGGGTTTGGTTCAAAGTTTTGGGTTCGGTCCAAGAGGGTTCGCTTCCTAAGGGGAGGCTTCGGTTCCTTAAGGTTGTTTTACCAATAATTACCTCGTTTTAAGTGGTTTTTGACCCGGTTAAGGGTTGGGATGACCTGAATGATTACAAAAAGTTAAAGGAACTTTTGAGAGAGATTTGGGAGAGATTTTTAATAGAGAGAGATAGAGTGAAAGAGATGGGAAGAGGCTTTTTTATGACCTTTTTAAGGCTTTGGCTTCGTAGCGCAAGGTCTGTAAACCCCATTAAGCCATGTTTAAGGATCTTACATACCCCCGATGGGCATACACTAGTGTTTTATCATTTTGGTACATCACTTACCCCAATTAAGGTTAAAGAAATCTAAACGTACGGACTTTCCGGGTGATGATTTCTTACTAAAACAGCAAGTTGTACAATAAATACATAACGTAAACCCTAGTATACAAGGGTTAGTTGAGTTGACCGGTTTGACTTGTTGACTTTGTTTGATTTTGACTTGACCAGAATTTGATGGTTGTCACATCATCCCCCCGTTAGAAGGAATTTCATCACGAAATTAGCGTTTTGACTGGGACTTCCAAAATTTGGGGAAAAATCTGTGGATACTTTTCGGAGTACAATAAACTGATATGGCGAGGACCAATCCTCCTTATGTAAAATGACGACCTTGGAATTTTTATTATAACTAGAGTTAAGTTGATTTAAAAGGAGTGATTGTCTTGGAATGATAGTTTATTCTATGTATGTCTTTAAGCTCTCTGTTTTATTGTTGTTATTACTACGAATGATTCATGTTAGAGTTAGTGAGTACTAGCAGTACCAGTGCTTTGACCAAATTTTATGAAGAAATGTGTAGCATAAGTCCTACCAGTTCTTTTATAATCTCTTGGTGTAAACTAGTCATATATCACTAAGATTGCAAGGGCAGTCGAATGAGTGAATCCGCCTTAAGCCCACAACCAAACAAGGAACAGGAAGTAAAAACCCTGTGTTTTTATATACATGATAAGACTTATTCGGGTTCATTGTGTTCACGAGATTTATGGTATAAACCCTATGTTGACACTAGCTTTAGTAAAAATTTAAATATTTTAAAACCTACATGAGATGGTTAGAAGCACGTACCGCTATTCACGGGTGGTTCCGGGGAAGTTTCTCCTGCGGTGATCATAAGCACCTTCCCACCGTCACCAGCATTCCTTGCCATTGGACAGTCTCTCCTAAAGTGTCCCGTTTCACCACATTCGTAACAAGTTGGCCTCGTTCCAATGTTGGGGACCTGGTTGATGGGTCGTGCTGGTGCCTTACAGAAACGGGCAGTGTGTCCCTTCATGTTGCAATTTATGCAATGCAACTCCCAGCAAGCCCCAATATGATAGAAGCTACACTTGTTGCATTTCGGAAAACGTATCAATTTATGGGTGTGGGAGTGGCATGGGTTGCGGCAGCATGAATAGCAACGATCTGCTACTTATTGGTGGGGTCTTGGGCTGATTGATTTTTCTTGTTGTCCCAGAACTTCCTTTTATTGTTTCCCCTTCCATCTTGCTCAGGAGTGGTTGTCATAGTGCCATGGCTAGCCCTATGGTCGATGAGTTATTGTGCCAACTCCTTGGCACTGTCAAAGGTAGTTGGTCTTGAGGCCAACACGTTGATTTGAATTTGGGGAGACAATCCCCAGAGGTATCGTTCCACCTTCTTTTCCTCAAGAGTGACCATCGCGGTATAAAGGAGTGCTAGATCACAGAATCGTTCGGTGTAAGTTGCAAGGTTAGATCCTGTCATCTTGATATTCCACAGTTCCTGCTCTAGTTTTTGCACTTCGCCCCTTGGGCAGTACTCTTTCAGCATTATCGTCTTTAAGTCTTCCCAGCTTAATGAGTTAGCCACTGCAAGCGTCAGTGACTTAACGTGGCTTTTCCACCAAGTAAGGGCTCTGCCAGAGAAAGTGCAAGCTGCAAATTTGACCTTGCTTGCTTCGGGGCATGCACAAATTTCGAAGACCCATTCGGTCTTCTCGATCCATTGCATCAGTGTGATGACGCCTCCGCTTCCATTGAAAGAATCGGGTTTGCCACTAGTAAAATCCTTGTATGAACATTCCTTCGTACGCCACGTACTGTCCCCATGGTTGGAGTTTGTGGCACCAGATCCAACACCACCACTACCATTCGTACCAATTTGCGACATTACAGCAGCTACGACTGCGGGTTACGGTAGCTTGGAACATTGCGGGATCAAACTGCGGACATGGTGGCAGAGGTGGTTGTGGTGCTTCAATGCTGGAAGGTCTGGACTTTTTATTTGGCGGCATAGTTCTGTCATAAGTTTGTAAAGACGAACAGGCGGTAAGTCTCCAATAGTAGTGACAAGTCGGATATTATTGAACTAGATTTTTCTGTATTATGTCCCGAATCAAGGGTAATTTGAGAGCAATTCATAATGAAAGTCCATATAGATAACTTATGAATTTAGTGGTAGTGACTCGAATATAATCTCGTGGTTTGTTCCATGCCTGGTTCCCTCCTAAGATCACTTGACATATACCATTCGTGTATAATTAAGGTCCAATAGGCTGTTGAACTTAACGAGTCTGGCCTAGGCCCACAACCAAACAAGGAACAGGACCCAAGGCGGACTCACCATTTCTAAGTTGATCGTCTCTTAATTACACATAACCTTGAGGTATACATTAAGAATTCTTAGAGCTACCATAAGCAAATCGTTGGTAATACCAAGTTAGGAAATACTTGGTAAACTCCCAATGAAATAAAATGTATGCTAATTTCATTGATATAATCACGTACATAGAGTTCGGGAAAATTTGACCTTATAATAGGTCGACGTTTCACTAATGTTATGGGAAAATCTTTGACAGTGTTACGATTCCCTCAAATAGTGTAATCTCTGGATTTTGAAGGGTCGAATTATATATATATATATATATATATATATATATATATATATATATATATATATATATATATATATGTAGGTGTAGTCGTTAAACGCATGTTAGTAGTCCAAGTCTAAATCGATATGTTAGTAGTGTACACACTACTCGCACCGGGTGATGCTCTGTGGGTCATAAAATGAAGACATGAAAGTCCGCATTTCCCTAACCCCGCCCTAGCTTCTGTTATTTGATGTTATGCTTTTATCATGCATTTTCTCTAATGTTGTTTGATGTTCCCGATAGTCTCCAATCTTGGCTCGAGTTGCGGTCACTTCCATCTGTAGGCTTTGATGTGGTTCCTGGTTTGTCATGACCTCCATCTAGGTGACAAAGGCGAATTGCGATGATCTTGGTGATAGCGCTAACCTTCCTGATTCGGTTGTCCGATGTTCCTATTTGTATATGCTGGTAAGCGATGCGGTATACTATGACAAAGAGGGCCTTGCCTATTGATCCTCCTCTATTGAGGTTGTAGAAGCCTCTTTCCATACTGCAGGGAAGGTGTTTGACCTTGTCTTAGACTCCATCTCTTTAAACCTACAGCTTAGCAAGGTGCCGGACCATGGAAGTCTCGTCGGGATGTAGAGTTTGGATGATGTATTGTAAGCCTCGACACCTCGTCAGAGTCTCTTCCTATTCCTTCTTTGTCTCTGTCTTCTTTTGGTTTCGCTTCCTCCCGATCTTCCTATGGATCATCTTCAGGATCTTTTTCTATTATTTCCTACGTTCTGGTCACCATTTTTTTTCTGGTTGGGAAAAATAGGGGTCTCCTGGTAATTGAGCTCCCTCCATGTTATTCGTGCGAGAATGGGGGCATAAGAGATAATTTATAGATGGCTAATCCTATAATTACTTATATGGGAGTGATCCTCATTAGTCACTTCTACAATCAGATAGTGCATACCAGTTATACATAATCTAGATAGAATAGACCTTCGAATAAATGACTCTGCTTTAAATCCACAACCAAACAAGGAACAAGAAGTAAAACAATAGTCATAAATTCTGAGTCTATGATATCTTTAATTATATATAACCTTAATGTATGCACTTAGTCATTATAGACCTACTAATAGGGGTCTTTAGTTTTCACATAAGTTAGTTATAGTACCACAAAATACTCCTATAGTATTTTAAATGTTTGACTTATGTTTTCAATGTTTTTTGGTAAGTTTTTAGACTTGTTGCAACACCACAACCATTCCTTGGCATATGCTAATCACTTATGGGTTAGACATAGTTGATCAAGCTATGTCATTCCCAAACCTGACTATACATCCCCAAGCCTACTTGTTCCATTCAACAATCACCATGTTTGTTCTGTTCTACCATGATACTGACCCTAGTGTGTATTCATGTATGAGTACTTTTAGTTAGATACTGGTTATATTTCAAAAAATGTAACTCTTGTTCAGAGTGTTTTTGTCCCAAATGTGTTTATAGTTTGTATATCTTATGCGGTTTGACATACTTACTTCACTATAAACTATGCTCTGATACCAATCTGTCGCACCCCAAACCAAGGATGGCAGAAACGTTCGGGGGTGGAGGACTTCATTTATAGTATCATGACAACAATTGCAATAGTGATCAAAGTAAACACAACCAACATAAATATAATTGAAAAAGGTACACGATAGTATAAGTTTTACATGTTTCCAAATCAATTACATTATGTTGACAAAAAAATGAAATGTTTGACGCCTTAACGTCCCATCCTCAAAAGCACTTGATTACCTGTTTTTTGATTTCCGGAGAATACAAGTAGTTTTGAAAAAGTTTCAACAATTAAGTTGGTGAGTTCATAAGAGTTTTATTTTGACAAGAAACTGTTTTCTTTGTAAAAGCGATAGAGTTATTCCATAAAATCTGATATTATCCTTAAAGAGTGAATTGTAAGTTTCTACGTTATAAAATAGTGCATCCTAGAATTTCCTATAGTTTCCTTCCATAATCTCTAAGTGTATATAAGTTATACAAAATTAAAGTTAAAGAGTTCGTCGAATGTAATGGGCCTGCCCTAGGCCTACAACCAAACAAGGAACAGGAAATAAAGCGGACCCACGAATTCTAAGTCGATCACGACTAAATTCTATATAACTCTAGCATATACACTTAGAAATTATGGCTGAAAACTAACAATTCTAGATAGAATGTAGTCTTAAAAACCAAAGACCGAGACTATGCCTATCATAGTTAATCAAGTAGTGGTAGTGGTAGTGAACATAAACTATAGCATTTATAGTTTATCAAATAGTGGTGGTGGTAGTGAACATAAACTATACATATCATAGTTCATCAAATATTGGTAGTGGTAGTGAACATGAACTATGCATATTATAGTTTATCAATTAGTGGTAGTGGTAGTGAACATAAACTATACCATTTATAGTTTATCAAATAGTGGTGGTGGTAGAGAGCATAAACTATACATATCATAGTTGATCAAATAGTGGTAGTGGTAGTGAACATGAACTATGCATATTATAGTTTATCAATTAGTGGTAGTGGTAGTGAACATAAACTATACATATAATAGTTCATCCAATAGTGGCTGAGGTAGTGAACATGAACTATGCATATTATAGTTTATCAAAAACGTTTGTATGAAATGAAACTTCATTTTTGTAGTGAGTATGTAATGTAAATGAAACATAAACTATACCTATTATAGTTTATCATAGTGTTTGTAATACATATGCACCTAACTATACCTATTAGAGTTTAGCATATCTATTTGTGGTGTATAATAGGCTTAACTATACATATTATAATTTATTAATATTATTTGTAGTGGTAGTAACCCCTTAAATATGATTCGTACCTTTAAACTAGGGTAAATAATATGTACTATCAACAACATGTGTATATATAACAACACACACCTTGCTCAGCAAGCTACAAGGTGCAAATGAAATTGTTGACCCTTTTCTAGTTTTAACCTTTTTGTTCATGTTCTTACAAAAATCATAGAAAAAACATTTGAAGTCGAAATCCGAATCGTAAATTCTGAGAGTTTGGAAAACTTTTCTAGTTTGTTCCAAATTTTTATTATGATTGTTAAATACCTTTAACTTGTGTAAAAATGTCCATATTCCGAGATTGGTCCGAATTTGCTCTTGAAATGATAGACAGTTTTGTAAAAATCACCATATATTGTAGAAAAATCGTATGGAGATGTGTATGTAGTCATTTTATAGGTATGAACCTGAACTATTTGCACCTAATATAGTTTTGAAACTAAAATGTTTAAGTTGACCAAAATAATCCATGAATAGAGTTAAACTTTTCTGATGAAAGCTGTTGGAAGAGTTTAGTTGTCTTCTTGGTGTTTTAACTTGTATCCCCCCCCACCCCCCCCCCCCCCATAAAACTTAAGAAAAACATGAAAAGGTAGGGGTATGAACCCACCTTGAGTGATTTCAGTGGATGGATGTTAGGGAAAGTAAGTGTTCAACTCAAGAACACTTAGAAGATTGCTTGAAGATTCGAAGTTCTAACACAAATATGATGAAGTTTGTGTAAGAAACTTATGATTTGTGTAGAAAGAGGTGGAATAATCATATGAAGGATAATATTACTTACCAAAAGTAGATGAAGAACTTGAAAATCAGCCTTGGAAATCTCGAAACTTAGAGAGAGAAGTGAGAGAGAATGGAGTTTGTTCTTTGGTGGAGAATGAGAGAAATGAGAGGAGAGATAAGAGTTTTTCCAGCCTTTAACTAAGAGTGTGGCTGGAAAATGGTGGGAAAAGGACAATGAAATGACCAGGTATGGTGGAGGGACAAGGGCTGGTCATAGAGTGGGTATAGAGTGGTTGCTTGTGTCATACACTAAGGCAAAGTCAACACTCTACCTAAAATATCCTACCCACTAATCTTGGATAAGGATTATACCCAAAACGTGATATGAAATATGGGGTTTGATATGTTAATATATAATTTTGGGTGAAAATCTCGCGTTAAAATAATCAAAAACGGGCTTAAAACGCAAAACTAGTCGAAAACCGAGAAGAAGCGATGGCGAAGTTCGGGTGCTCCAGTCTCGGGTTCGGTTCAAAGCTTCGGGTTCGGTCCAGGAGGGTTCGCTTCCTTAGGGGAGACTTCGGTTCCTTAAGGCTGTTTTAGCAATAATTACCTCGTTTTAAGTGGTTTTTGACCCGGTTAAGGGTCGGGATGACCCGAATGGTTACAAAAAGTTAAAGGAACTTTTGAGAGAGATTTGGGAGAGATTTTTAATAGAGAGAGATAGAGTGAAAGAGAATGGGAGAGGCTTTGTTTATGACCTTTTTAAGGGTATGGCTTCGGAACGCAAGGTCCGTAAACCCCGTTAATCCATGTTTAAGGATCCTACACACCCCCCGATGGGCATGCACTAATGTTTTATCGTTTTGGTACATCACTTACCCCAATTAAGGTTAAAGAAATCTAAACGTACGAGCTTTCCGAGTGATGATTTCTTATTGAAATAACAAGTTGTATAGTAAATACATAACGTAAACCCTAGTATACAAGGGTTAGTTGAGTTGACCGGTTTGACTTGTTGACTTTGTTTTACTTTGACTTAACCAGAATTTTGACGGTTGTCACAGAACCCAACCTATGACTTTCCTTTTTCTACCCTTCATCCCATAACAAAATTTAAAGGTTAAGATCGCGCAACCATAATTGCTCTTTCCAAAAGGTCTAAATATTACCTCCTTAAGCTCCAAAACCTTTACACAATCGAATTTCGGTCAATGGCCCTAAAATAAGAAATGACATGAAACAGGATGTTACAGTTTAGGTACATAAGCTTATATACATTGTAGGGTATATTCACTCCCCCCCCCCCCCACACACACACACACACAAATATATATATATATATATATATATATATATATATATATATATATATATATATATATATATATATGTGTGTGTGTGTGTGTGTGTGTGTGTGTTTGTGTGTGTATACATATATACATACATATTAAAATTGGTTGTGTTGATCAGATTTCGAAAAAAATTGTGATCTTGAGATTCTACCCCAACCTTATATTTCTCATTTACCGCCCTAGTGCTTTAGCATACTGGCGTGGTGGGAGAGTTATAACCATAAATGTTTATGAAACATCGTCCTTTCCTTTTTCCCACACTACCTTCGCCACCTTCTGCACCACCACTACTACCTCTGCCGTCAATCGATCACATCACTATCACCTCCGTTACCTCTACCACCGCCACCTCTGTCACCACCACCTTCTCTGCCACTAACCACCATCATATATGCATAATTATTTATGATTATATATATATATATATAGTCAAGATCAAATAAGAAGGAAATTTTTGGTAGGAAGGTAAGAAGTTTTTTTTCTACATATTTTTTTCGTGAACAAACAAAATGAATCATTAGATGATTCATTTGTAAGATGATTCATAAGAAAAAATTCTCAAAAGACATCTCGATGATTCATTTATACAATGATTTTGTTGTTATTCACTAAAATTGTCACAAAAGTGAATTTTTTCTTAATTTATTAAAAAATGAATCATAAAGATGTTTTTTTTCGGAATTTTTTCTTGTGAATCATCTTACAAATGAATCATCTAGTGATTCATTTCTTTTGTTCGTCAAAAAAATATATAGAAAAAAACTTCTTACCTTCCTACCAAAAAAAATTTCTTACCGGATATATATATATATATATATATATATATATATATATATATATATATATATATATATATATATATATTAAAATGTACGATCATATATATTTTTTCGGCCATATAATCATTTAAGATTAGGCGTTATCCTGCCATGCCGGTACGGAATGTATTTTATTTCTGCAACATAAATAAAAAGCATCTAAACTAAATAAAAAAATTAAAATATATTTGAGAACATACCGTGTTATAGAATGATAAAGTATAGCATTTTAAAGTAACAATAATTAATCAATAATTATGTATGAAAAAAAATATTGTATAGAAAATACTCCTGATATAATCCTAGTTATCATACAATCATTACGTAAAATATGCCATTCTCAACCACAAAGAGGCGTTTACCTAATGTTTAAATATGAAACGAACAACATGTTTTGATAGCAATGACCGAATCATGAAACAAATCTATTATTGAATTCTTATACTGGACACTCGTTATCAAGTGAGCTACAACAATAGTGCTGATGCTGCGTAACTGAAAACCGAATTTTCGGTGACAACATTTGCTAATTTGGGTTGGAGAACATGTAATGCTTTAACAACAGTCAAATTTTTTTTTCTTGTAACTAAATCCAAAATAAATTTTCTAGCTTCAATTCCATTTCTCTAACTTAAATCTCTTTCTATCCGTTTCTTTAGCATGCATTCCTTTTACCTTTAGATTGCCATGATTTTTGGCAAAAAGAATCCAAATTAAGCAGAAAATAAAATTTTGAAAACTATATTTTCTGATTAATTAATTGCCATATAAATTAAAAGTTCAGTTTTAGAAATTTGGCAGACGCGATAAATATTTATATTTATAGACCAATATATGAATTGATAGTGATACACAAACAAATTTGATTCAATACTTTCAAATTATCCATTTGATCTAACATATATTTCCTCTTTGAATATAAGACAGCGTTCAAATTTAATTATAACGTCCAGTAAAGTCCAGATCTAAGCAAGTTAATATGTTCACATTTTGATCAAGTCAATACGAAGATGAAAACGTCTAGACAAAGCGTCATAGTTTACGTTCTATCTCTTTATCTAATCAAATTACTAGATCATATAAGTATTATATTCTACTTTTTATGAAAAGAAATACATCGATATGAATTTGAGCTAATTTTAACATTATATCGTTGTGGCTTGAAATTAAAGGATATATGGAGTGGCTATTAAGTAAGGTGCATTTCCAAATTTTTAGGGACAATGTTTTAAGGACACATCATTTATAAGACCCATTTTTGGAATAATTTACGGAGTAATATAATTAAATATTTTGCGTGTGTCAACAATTAATTCGAGTATGCTACTTTTCTGCCATTCATGAATATGATAATCTAAGAGCTGTTCGGCAGGATCTGAATTTTTAAGAGATCTGAATTTTTAAGTGTATCTGAAATTTTAAGAGTTGAATGTTTAACATGTGTTATACCCTTCCAACCGGCCCATACGAATGTAAAATATCATATCAAAATCACAAATTCCTAAAACATTTTGAAAGCATTCACCTTTTCCCCTTCCCCTATGCGAGTTTGTTGATCAGCAGACACGACTGCATGTACAAGAGTTTCATCTAACGCACCTATTGCTACAGGAAAGATTTCTTTTAGCCTACAATGTCTCTCTGAGGAATTCAAGGTTGCATTAGAATTTGTTGGTACTATAACTTCTTTTGCAAAAATCATCATTGCGTTTAGCACCTCATGAAAGCATCCATGAACAGTTTCTGTGGAGTGCAGAAACCTTCGTTTGATATCCTGAATCGTTTATTATGTGATATAGTTGTCAAGAATATAGTCATCTTTTCTTTAACGCTTATATGCCTACTACTTTGCAACCAATTCTTTCTTCTAAAATGATTGCATAAAAGTACACACGCTTCACGTGAAAGACGCATCAGCTCATAACATTGTGTAGAAGTTTCATGTAACAATTCTTGTGTATCTTGATGACCGCTCATTTCCGAATCATTATCAATTGACCTTCCAATTCTATTGGGTGCTAGATTCAACCAATAGCAACATAGTAAAATGAAAAATGCAATTTCTTCGTCTGAATCCATAAGCAATCTGTTATTTTGAAAATACATAACAATTATATTAACAACATATAACATAAAAAGTCATCCAAAACATCAAGTCATTCATGTCATATAAAAATTTAGTTCAAACCAAAGATCAAGTAATCCAAAACATCAAGTCATTCTTGTCATATAAAAATCTAGTTCAAACCAAAGATCAAGTAATCCAAAAAAACCATCTAGTTCAAACCAAACATCTAGTTATCCCAAAAAAAACCATCAAAAACATTCAAAACATCTACTTAGCGAAACATTTCATAATGTGCTACAATAGTCTTGACCCAATTCTCACAGATAGTTGGATCAATGGTTAACCACACATGTCTCTTATCGGCACCTTCACCAAAAAGAGCAACAACAATAGTATATCTTGGATTAAATATTCCCCATCCTAACTTCTCCAACTTTTCCATACACGCACCCAAATTTGAAGAAGCATGCTTTTTCCACAAATATTTTAGCAACTGTGGCAATATCTTCCCCAATTTCAAGCAATCTTGAATTTGATGCATCTTTACCCTTATCTTTACTTTTATTTTGACTATTTGCCGTATATGTAGTCTTTTGTTTTTTTGATCGAGAGGATGACTCGTCACTAAGACCTACAGTTTCTTGTTTAGTGCAATCGATGTCATCAAATTCATGCAAACTATAGTCGCTTGACTCTTGCGTAGGACGGGGAAGGGTAGAAGTTGGTCCCCAACTATGAATGCCTATCGCAGTCGCGCCTTCAAACAACTGTGCGCAAAGGTCGGGGTACGGTAGTGGCATGCGTCTCAATCAATCCACATGTTTGTTTGAGTGTTTGAAAAAAATATTTTATCATTTAAACATGATAATCTGGCTATTTTTTATAAATTAACAAAATACCTTCGATTCTAGTTCCCCTTCTTCTTTGCAAAGATTGAAGGTGTTGGTTGTTGAATTGTACACATTGTTCAAAAAAAGCACCAAACTTTGACTTTAGGTAGTCATATAGGTTCTTCATTTGTTTTTGGTCGGCAATAAAGTTATGTTCAACTTTTAGTGTTTCAGCTACATTCCTCCAAGATAGTGCTTTTAAACTACTCCCTACCCGTCCATTAACTGTAACTTCATGTAAACAAGCTTCTAAAAACATTTTCTCTACACATTCAACCTTCCAACTAATCTTATCCTTCTTTTCTCCCATTTCTTTCATCAATTTAACAAAAAAATGCGTGCTTTAGCAACAATTTATGCATTGTAAATACACTTTTTCAACAACAATTTAAGCAATACAAATGCACATTTTCAACAACTACTTCAAGAAAACAAATGCACAATTTAGCAAAACTGATGCATATTTCATAATAATAGCAAGAACATATATGATTTCACTATAACATCAAACACAAATATGATTTCAGTAACAACATTTATGATTTCACTATAACATCAAACACAAATATGATTTCAGCAACAACATTTCAACATAATAATCGAACATAAAAACATTGAACATAAAAATCTGATTATAAAAAAATGAAACATAACTTGAAAAATTCAAAATCAACATTTCATCATATCCATTAAACACATTCAGATTCGTTCATATAACATCAAAATCGAGCATATAACATCAAAATAGAGCATATAACTTCAACATTGAACAAATAACATCAACATTGAACAAATAACATCAACATTGAACAAATCAAGAATTGAGAGCATAACATAAAGATGATTTCGATTTTTGATTTACAAGTCTGGGGGCAAAGAAGGAAAAAACAGAAGAACAACAAGGAAATCGATTTTCAGAAGAAGAAAGAAAAGAAGAATAGAAAAGAAATCAGTTTTTAGAAGAATAAAAACGTACCTATTGGGCAGAATCCGAAAACACGTTGGAGATGGGGAGGACGTGCGGCGGCGGCGTTGCTGGGTGCAACGTCTTCGACGGGGAATGGTGGACGTTGGCCTCGTCGAATCCTTGTTGGTGAAGAGAACCAGACATGAATGGTAGCAGATGCGAAGGGAAGAAATGACGGAAGAAAAGACGAGTCGATTGTTATCTAGGGAAAATTAGGTACGCGTCCTTTTTTATTTTTCAGACCTTGTTCAATATCTGAAAAAATAAGAGATAATTATAATTTTAAGAGGTAAAAAATAGGATGCAAACAAACGATCAGATTCTGAATTTTTAAGACACTGCCTCTTAATTTTGCAATTAAGTGGTAAACAAATGGGCCCTAAGGTGATACTACCTCCGTCCCAAATTGATAGTCCACTTTTGACTTTTGAAGTCGTTTTTATTTTTGATATGCTAGTTAATACATGATGTAAAATATATGAATACATTGTATTTTAAATGTTTTTTCATTGTTATAAGTTTTATCAAGTAATATATAACACAAATAAAATTATTTAAGGTCAAAGTAGAAGAAAAAAGACTTCAAAATTCAAAAGTGGACTATCAATTTAGGATGGAGGGAGTATATCTCAATGACGCTTGATTTATCCACGGACTTTTCTAATCCATCCACAGAAAAAAAAAAAAAAAATTTTATGGACAAATATACTCTCAATTTAATTTCTAGGTATTCAATTAAAAGTCAAAAAGCCCGAGTTTGGAAACTCTAAAAAACATACGACGACGTTGTTTCTTCAACTAGCGTTCCTTCCCTTGGCAATGTTATTTCAACCAACGCCTTTTCATCTGGTGCTGCTGCTTCACTGACTTTTTCTTTAGCCCACTCTTAAACGGTAACTCTAAAATTGATGTTTGATTTAATTCTGTTAAAATATTTTCCATGGCTATTGATTTTGATTTTGTTGTGCCACAAAGGAATCACGATTGTATTTTTACTTAACTTTAATTGTTATCTTTCATTTAATTGTTATCTTTCATCTCAAAGTAGTTAAACTATTAGTAACTTTATGTTCATTCACAATTTACGTATCTTCATGAAAATGCATGACACATTAATAATTTAATATTCACTTTGATTTTTATAGCAAGTCATGTTGTAATATTTAACTGATTATCATGACAAACAATGTTACATCTTCCTGTGAAGAGAATCTAGATTTTAATTGAGAAAATTATAAGAATCATATATAGAAATAGTTATCAATTGAGTTAAGTTAAAATGCTAAATTGATTATTTTATATGTTAAAATGATAAATGGATTCTTGAATAAACAAATGGGTTATATCTTTGATTCTTGGAGGTGATAGTTGGTTGTGATAAAATTGATTAACAGGTGGGAATGGATTCATCAAGTCCTATGATGCAAAATGAAGAATTCTATTTAGCTAACTCTAAATTTGAATCATATGATGAATTATTAAAGAGTGTATGAGATTTCTATTACACTAAAGGATATAGGGTATCTATTCGAGATTCAAGCAAAGACAAATATGTCACGTTGCAATGTGATTGAGGTGGTTCCTATCGAGATGAGATATAAGTAAGAAGAACAATGGATCTCGTTTGATTAAATGTCCCTTCCAGATTGAAGGTAAAAAGGGAAATGATGGTGCTTGGGTACTTAAGGCAAAAAACTTGACTCGCAATCATGAACCGATTATAGATGTCTCAGGTCATCCATCATTCCGTTGATTATCACCTGAGGACGTAAAAAGTGTCAAAAACATGACACTTTCTGGCATACCCCCATGGCAAATTCTTTCTTCTTTACGTCAGAAAAATCAAAACCTTCCGACAGTCTCTCGAACCATATACAACTTGAAGGCAAAAATCCGAAAGGACAACTTGAATAATCGATCAATGGTTAGTGCTTTATTTGAAGAGTTTGAAAAAGAAGGATTTGTTTATGATTATTTACATAATCCACTAGGGCATATAACACATTTGTTCATTGCACATCCTTTTGTTGATTAAACTGGTCAAAGTCTTCTCAAATATCTTTGTAATGCACTGTACATACAAAAAAAAAACATAACATAACATGCATCTCCTTGATATCATTGGGGTTTCATGCTTTAGTACCTCTTTTTATTCTTGGTTTGTTTTTCCGGAGAGAGATGATGAAGATAGTTATTTTCTAGGCATTAAGTGTATTTAAGAAGACTCTTGAAAATCGTGAACCATCTGTGATTATGTCTGATAGAGAGTTGGCATTAATGAATGTCATAAAGATGGTATCTCCGAACACGACAAACCTTTTGTGTAGTTGACATATTGAAAAGAATGTGTTGGCAAACTGCAAGAAGCACTTCTCAAATACGGAAGAGTTTGACATATTTATGTCAAATTGGAATAATATAGCATATTTAACAACATTTTTTGAGCAAAATTAGGGTGATATTGAGTTGGTTTATCAAATAAAGCAAGTTGCAATTGAGTATATAAAAAATACATGGTTGCCCTAAAAAGAAAATTTTGTTAGTGCTTGGACATAAAATTATTTGCATTTTGGCAATTGTTCATCTTCAAGTGCCCAAGGTGTTCATTCCAAACTTAAATCGTATCTACAAGTATCTACCGGTGGGTTTCAAGGTGCTACAAAAAAGAATTGTCTTGCAATCAACATGAATTCAATAAAATTAAAATGAAGTATCTAATAATATTAGTTATATAAATAATGAAAACAACTTATTTGATTTAAATGCATATCCAACTTTTTCAAGTGATGATATGACATGAGTAGTTTGAAATTTTGATATGTATTAGTTTGAATATTAGATATGTATTAGTTTGAATATTTGATTGTTATTTATTAGGCACTATTTTTATGTAATATTTTTTTATATTAAATTGTTCATTTTATAGTATTTTTCTAATTAATATGTTTGTAAACTTTTAATTAAAAAATAATTAAAAATTGAGTTAGTGATGCAAACTGTGAACTGTCGTAACTAAGAAATAAATAGATTAAATACTAAAATAAATGGTATAAATCTCTAAATAATAAACAAATACAAAGAATAAGCATATAGAAAAGGTATAATTGTTATTTGTTTTTTTTTTTTTTAATATTTATATTTATAAATGATTAAGTGATGGTATAATTATGGTGGGGTATGCATCCGTTTAGAGTTTCTAAAAATAAGGCTATTTATCTCTTAACAGTTAACATCTAAATTTTAATATAAGGGTAAATTTGTCCACATATTGTTTTTTCCTTGGATTGATAAAAAAACTCAGTGGATGAATCATCCCCTATGTCAATGATGTAATACAAGTTAAAGTTTCAAGTGTTTCAGCTGTGTTAACTAGCATATTTTTTTTCTCAATTTAAAATAAAGGTCCATCCGTTAAGTCTATGCTGAATAATTATTTTCTCCTGGTCTTCTCAATTTTGACATCTACTTTGTCTTTTTCCTGTAATATCTAAAATAAAAAAACATTTTAAGAAAAATATTTTGTAGACAAGTCATTTGTTCATACACAATAATTTATATTTTAGAAGCGTGTGTGTGTATATATATATATATATATATATATATATATATATATATATATGGAAAAGTGAATATACCCTTAAGGGTATATAAACTTAGGTATCCGAACACACCATAATAAGTCGTTTTGTTTGATATATTCATTATAATGTTCTTAAACTTCAACCCTAAGTTGATTATTTTCAAGATATTCGAAATTTCCGTATTATTTTTCTCTTAAATCACATCTTTTTGCCGAACACCTATTACGCTATATATATTGTAGATGAAAATGAAAATTATGTAAGAGAAGATAAATGTTTAATTTACAAAAATCTTGGAAGTAAATCAAGTTAGAAGTTAAACTATAAGAATATTGGATAATTAGAATGTATTATATGATACAAAACAACGTATTATGGTGAGTTTGGTACCTAAGCTTATATACCCTTAAGGGTATATTCACTTTTCCCATATATATAT
Organism: Lactuca sativa; assembly: GCF_002870075.4. Classification (NCBI taxonomy): domain Eukaryota; kingdom Viridiplantae; phylum Streptophyta; class Magnoliopsida; order Asterales; family Asteraceae; genus Lactuca; species Lactuca sativa. The sequence continues at coordinate 112,870,152 of NC_056623.2, forward strand.
ATATATATATATATATATATATATATATATATATATATATATATATATAAACAAATTATTATTATTATGTATGGATAAAAAAAATATTCTGCATAAAGCATTTTCCTTTTCTTAACCATAAAACTCAAATCTAAGATGTAAAGTTAAACAAAATTAAAATAAAATCTCAATTACAAATATTATACCAAACCGTCTGAAAAATAAATTATATTGAATCATCGAACCCCAAAACACATTAGTAAATTATCAATACTGATAAAAGTTGATGTTTTTTTTAGAGAAGTTCTCCTGTTCGTCAGGCAAATGATTGGATTTATGACATGCTTCAACATTATACAAGAAAGTCATTAGGCCATTATTAGTTATTACATTGCGGAAGTAGTTTTAGTGATCAATATATGAGAAATCCGTACATCCCAAATATTAGACCACTTTGATAAAATCTTAGAATCTTCTATCCTCTTTAACGGTATGCCACTTTTTTAAAAAATAGTTAGCATGGGCATACAGCTACTTTAGTTTTCTGCATCGATAACCTTAAAGCGCAGATGATAATAGATATATGAATATTTCATATTCATGTGCTGAGTTGCACGGAAATGGATACGACAAGGGGAAACGGATTTGAAACGGAAACGGGAAACAGCAAAACTCAAAAATTCCGCATACGGATACAGCATAAATACGGCAATATATATATATATATATATATATATATATATATATATATATATATATATATATATATATATATATATATATTAAAGAAATTCCAAAATATGTAAAGTTTAAACTCCAAAATTACTAAATATTTCAAAAGTAACTAATTATCAATAATCAAATCATTTTCAAAATCCGATTCATCTAGTGACAGATCTGTAACCTCCAAAAACGTGACATCTTCCATTGAATCAAAAGCATCTCCACCCACATCCCACATCTTTACATCATCTTTGGGAGTCTTTGACAAAAGTCAGGGATTATTATGGATGTAAACCAAGTCTTGAGCACGACTTGTAGTCAACTTGTTCCTTTTAAGCGAGTGAATAAATGCATAAGTACTCCAATTACGTTCAGCACAAGAAACATAACTTGGTTGTCCAAGTAATCTAAAAGCCAAAGTCTGGAGAAAAGGAGTTTGAGCACCAAAGTTAACCCACCAATTCTTGGGTTCCATAGTAGCCATCTTTGAAATGCTTGTTAAATCTTCAAAATGACCAATCTTCATTAAAAAAACATTGCATACTCATCAAGGACTCTACTATACTCATCACCATTAGGAAACAACCATATAAAACATTTCATCCTTTCTTGTGAAATTTCCTCATCCCTATGTGGAACACATCTTGTAGAATCCTCCATTAACCATGCATCACTATATGTGACAACCTGAAATTTTCTATCCTGTACAGTCAAACACTTTAAAGAAAATCAAACTCATTTCTACTACCTTTTAGCATGCTTAGTGTCCATTTGAGCATTCTGAGCTTTAATCCTTCAAGAGTTAAACATAGGACGTATACTCCAGGACATCATGTGCATCTTAAAAGTCTCAAAACTCCAAGAGTTTGGAGTTTACGGCCCAAATGATGTTCTTGGACGGTAAACTCCATGGAATATATATATATATATATATATATATATATATATATATATATATATATATATATATATATATATATATATATATGGAACTTAGCCATTTTTACTTCATTTCTTCCATTTAAACTAGAGAAAACCCGAATTCTCTCCCAAGGATCTTCAAGCTTTTGTCCCAAATTGTAAGTACTTCTATCCTAGAGTATATTAAGGCTTGTTATACTTCTATATATATATATATATATATATATATATATATATATATATATATCAAGAAACACCAAGAACAAGGTGTTTACGGTCCAAGGTGTTCTTGGACCGTAAACCCTAAAATAGGTGCCAAAGTGTGCATTAGTTCCTTCTAAGCCTTGACAACTAGCATAGATACTTCCCTTGATGAGTGTGGCACTTGAAAGACACCAAAACCCTCCATGTTTATGATTTTACGGTATGGGAATCTCCCAAAACCGTAAACACCCCCAAGGAGTGTTTTGATGCCCCTAACACCTTAGTAAGCCTTGAATATTAGCATAGAGCCTTACACCATTGAACTAGGGACTTCAATACATGATTAGGTACTTCATACCATGAGTTTACGGCCATAAACTCATGGGGAAGTGGTCCCAGGGCGGTAAACACATATAAGGACCATTTTTGGACCTTAAATCCACCTAGCCTCTTATTTAAGCTTTGGAGCACTTAACCACTTAAGTCTTTAGAGTGTTAAGCCTCATTTGGTGACCCAATTGATAGTTTACGGTCAGGAGTAAACTCCCCTAGACCGTAAACTCCAACAAACATGGCCCATTGACCATAAACTCCTGTAGAAGGCCTTCCACTCCTTTGTTGCAACCCGATAGCCTCCTAACACTTTGACCAAAGTGTTTTCCTCACATTAGGATGTTTATACATGTTTAATTAGTGTTATAATCACTAATTATATATATACATATGTCTTCAAATGTTATTTGGATCATTGTGTGTGTCTAAGTCTTCACTTGGCACCAAGCACTTATCCGACACTTCCATCCGATCCGCTCACTGCAGGTGAGTTCATACCCCTTAATTAACCTTTTAAATATTTTTAAATGTTTATAAATGCTTTATGGGGGGGGGGGGGAATACAAGTTGAGTCATGTTTAGTTATTATATCAATCACATGTGATTAATGACCAGCATGCAAATGGATTTACTATACGTTAACTGTTTTACCAAACAGATTTCTTCAAGTGACTTTCTTAAACGTTTTTACATGTTTAAAACTCTTTATCAAACCATCTTACATACTGTAAGTTTCCTTTTAAACTCTATTACAAATGTGTTTTCAAACAAATGTTTTCCTTATACTTAAATTGTCTTATCAAACAAAATACTTTAAATCGTTTTATAAACTGACATCAAGTCATCATTTCTTAGTATTAAACTTTTCAAAGGTTTTACAAAACTTCTTTTTATACTCTTATATTGTCAAATGCATGCCTAGATATGTATAGTTATATAAATAATGTTTAAAGGACTTAGGACGGTTAGCTCGCTTTATTTCCTTTTCCTTGTTGGGATGTGGCATTAGGGCATCGGTTGCTCGTCCGAATGTCGTCTAAATATTAGTTATATATCATGTATACATATATAGACATAAAAGTTCCCGTAGTCAGTTCAGTACCTTTGGGTAGCAAAGGTATACTTTCGGTGAGATACGTGCATTACTAATAGCTATAATAGGCATAGTTAGGTGATACTACTTACCATTCCAAGTACAAGGAATCACACGAGAGTCAGTTCATTCATGAGTCATTACTTACTACATTGGGAACATATACAACTATACTTGAATGAGAACATATACAACTATACTAGAATGAGAACATATACAACCATACTAGAATGAGAACATATACAACTATACTAAAAAGAGAGCATATACAACGATACTATGATGAGTAACTAATACATTACATGTTACATGAATACGTTTACATAGATACGCCTACACGATTACACTTACAATACACGAATCTGTCACACCCCTAAACCGGGATGGCAGAAACGTATGGGGGGTAGATGACTTCATGTACAATATCATAACAATTATATAAGAGTGATCAAAACCATACAACCATCATATTGATAATTTAATATTTATATTGTATTCGAATCATTATTTGTTTGATGTCAAATACATATGACAAAATACAAGACGTGACGCGGGTACACCCAATCTTCAAAACCCCTTTTGGGGTACCTGTTTACTGATTCTCTGAGAATACAAGTAGTTTTGAAAAGTGTCAACAATTAAGTTGGTAGTTCATAAGCGTTTTGTATGTGAAAAATCTGCCATTTTTCCTTGTAAAATGATAGAGTGTGTTTCCAGAAAATCGAATATTTTCCTTTAAATGAATTGTAGTCTTAGTAAACCTAAAACTGATATGTATAATTTTTGTACTGGAAAATAGTATAATGTAGTTTTATCATTATATAAAACTGATTTAATATAGTGTGTTTCCTTGTAAAACGATAGAGTATGTTTCCAGAAAATCCAATATTTTCCTTTAAATGAACTGTAGTCTTAGAAACCTTAAGACTGATATGTATAAGTATTATACTGGAAAATAGTATAATCTAGTTTTATCATTATATAAAACAGATTGAATATAGTGTGTTCCTTGTAAAATGATAGAGTATATTTCTAGAAAATCCAATATTTTCCTTTAAATGAACTGTAGTCTTAGAAACCCTAAGACCGGTATGTATATGTACTATACTAGAAAATAGTATCATGTAGTTTTATCATTTTATAAAACTACTTGAAAATAGTGTAAGTTAGCCCTGTAAACCAAATGTATAGTTAATACCCCATGTGCGTTATTATAACCATGCTAGCGACTAGTTGGTCTGTTACGACGTTCTTCAGGCATCGGAATGGTACGACATTGTCACCCTAGACCTATCGATCTAACTGTAGCTAACAGTTTAGGTGCGGGATTGTCAGTCCCGAATAGATCTATACACAAGTGTCACGCTCTCTTACCGAGACTCTCGTTATAATTCAGGAACTTTAGTATGTACTTTAAAAAATACGGTGAAAGTATGTCTCACAAAATTGTATTGACTGGTTTACATCTAGTGTAATGAAAATCCCTTTTTATATGTGAAAATATTACCTTTCCATTGAAACTTTGTAGTCTAAAATAATTATACCTTTAAATAATTGTTTTATTGTCCCAAAAGGGTAAAAATAGTGTGAATGTCCCATAAATTATACATATTATAGTTTATAAAAATGTGTCGTTGTATGAATAATCCCTTGAACATACCATTTTCATTTTTATCAAGATAAATACTAAAATGATATGAAATAATTATATATGTATTTTTATATAATTATACACTTTTGCTCAACTAGTTACAAAAGTGTTAAAGTCTTATAAACTATTTTTATATAGTTTATTATAGATTTCAATTTGTACCCATTACACACTCACACACACACACACACACACACACACACATATATATATATATATATATATATATATATATATATATATATATATTTATAAGAATTACCTAGCGTATTTGTACTTGTTTTTCGAAATGTTGCGTTTCTTTAGTCAAAACGTTATCTGTAAAGTTTACCAGTTGAAGGTTAAATTGTTTCATGAATTTAGCATTTACGTACAGACGGTAATAAAAACGTATTTAACCATTTTGTATTTTTTTAACACAACTTCTCTTGTGTTTTACTTGTATTCCTCCATAAAACATTGAAAAACTCAAAAAATGTAGGGGTATGAACTCACTTTTGAGTGTGTTCTTGGCTGGATAACGAGGTGAAGATGATGATCTTCAAGTTTTCGTAGGTGGTTATATCCTAATAGTTTTTAAGGCATAATAATATATGTAAATTAGATGAACCACATGAAAGTGTTGTATAAATACTAGATTTAACAAGGAAACTTACAACAATTTCCTAAGAATCAACTTTGAAGAACTAGCTTCCTGGGAATGTTTGAAAGAGTTTCTAGGAAAATATATGAAGATTTGAAGATGTATGAACTCGTTCTTGAGAGAAAAGTGAAGGAATTTTTGAAGATGTAAAAGAGGAATGAAGGGTGATTTCGGCCTAATATATAGATCGGGGTGAGGGTGATATCATGTTTGCATCATTTAGTGTAATTTATCTGATTGGGAAATGCACCACCGAACTCAATTTGGTGATTTCAGTCCAAATCCCCAGCTGAGAATGCTTTTATGCCACTGAAATCAATGGTGATTTCGGTCCAGGTACCACCGAAATCTCCTGATGATTTCGGTCTAGTACCACCGAAATCACTAGGATTTTGGTCCTAATCCGAAATCTCTGGGTTTTCGGTCCTAAACCGAGAACCCTAAAAGCAGGGTGTAAAAGTGTTTTGTCTTAAGTATTTGACTTTCATTGACTTGTTTGACTTTTATTGACCTAGAATAGCCGGTTGTCACGTAAGGATCCTTTCCTTTTGCCACACATTGACTGTATGATAAATGCCACGACAAGACATGATTTACTAACATTCATGGACTCCTCAGCTGGTTTCCAACAAATACAAATGGAACCCTATGATCAAGAGGATATTGCCTTTATAACCCCTACAAGTATATATAGTTATATTGTTATGCCCTTTGGTCTAAAAAATGCAGGTGCAACATATCAAAAGTCGGTAAATTGAATACGCTTCCAACATAATAGATCAGTAAAACATGAAGCTAAACTCATCAAAATGCCACTTTTAAATGAAAGCATGGATATCAAAAGATTGAAAGATAGAGTAGCAGCTTTGAATATGTTTATCTCAAGATCCTTAAAGAGGTGCAAACCTTTATATGATATCTTAACAAGAAGTTTGAGTGGACCAAAGAACATGATGATTTCGAAGAACATAAAATTTTACATTTAGTATCTTTGTTGGTGAAAGTATTAGATAGGGAACCACTCCTTCTTTAACTTTTAGTATCATACAATGCCATTAATCCAGTCCTGACCAAGGATCTTGACAGAGAAAAAATCATATCTACTATATAAGCAAAAGTCTCTTGAATCCTGAAACCAAGTACTCTTATATTGAAAAACTAATTATCCAATTAAGAATGTTATATGAAAACAAAAGATGTCAGGAAGGATAGCCAAGTAGTCAGTGAAGCTTATCAAATTTGATATAAAGTATAAGGCAAGATCCTCAATAAAGTCTCAAGCACAAGCAAACTTTTTGGATGACTTTAATGATGATGTACAAGCCAAAGTGGAAATAGAAACTTGACAACTTCTTGAAGAAGAATACATGGGAAGATATACACTCTTCACTGATGAAGCATCCATCCAAAGAGTAAATGGCCTCAAGATCATACTAGAATCGCCACAGGGGGACATACTACCCCAAGTTGTTAGTTGTGAGTTTGATGCAACCAACAAGGAAGTGGAATACGAAGCACTTTTATGGGACTACAACTAGCCAAGGATCTTCAAATCAAGGATATTTAGGTATTCATCGATTCATTATTAATAAATAATCATTTCAATGGATACTACGCAGTCAAAAGTGAAAGACTAGCAATATATCTTTAGATATTCAAAATGTTAGCATCTAGATTTACAAACTTCTATTTAAATCAAGTTCCTAGAGAAAATAATGCATAAGTAAATGTACTAGCCAACCTAGGATCTTCTCTTAGGATCCCGCCAGATACCGGGATCCCGATAGTCCACATAATGATCCCGACAATAGAAGAGCCGACCATGAAACCAGAATACCTCACTACCCATGGTCAAATAACTAGCATTGCAGCAAACGAAGATCCTGATCTTCAACCCCTCACCATGATCCCAACACTCACAATCCTTGACCAAACATTTAGGATCGACAACAATATCCAAGATCCTGGCTCCAACCCATCATAGAATACCTCCAGAATGGCACAATCCCAAAAGCATATAAGCATTCAAAATGAGGGACACACGCTTTATGATGTTCCAAGGAGTGTTGTACAAAAAGTCTATGGCAGGATCATATCTAAGACGCTTAGAAGGTCATGAAGTCATAGGAGTTTTGAAAGATGTACATGAAGGAGATTGCAGAAACCGCACTAGGGGCAAAGCCTTATGTTCCTATGTATTAAGAAAAGGATATTACTGGATGACCATGAAGAAAGATGGCTTCCTATATGCTCAAAAGTTTGGTGCTTGCCAAAGACACAATAATATCCTAATTAACCGACATAACCTTTACATACCATCATTAGACCTTGGTCATTCATGAAGTGGGGAAAGTTATAATACATATAAGTAAGGGTTACTTCTCAAAGTTGAAAAACATTCATTTGAAGTGGCCATTCATGATTTAGTATGGTTTATCATGAAGTGGGGAATGGACCTATGTTTTATAACATTCATGAAATGATACCCTTACCTTGGCCATTCATGAAGTCGCCATTCATGGACATATGAAGTCGGCAAACTACCCAAAGAACTAGGCGGAAAAGTATTCTTGCTAGCATTGAAGGATTACTTCTCAAAGTGGATCGAAGGTAAATCGTTTGTTAAAATAGGACCCCCAGCATAACGAAAACATGTCAAACTCCATACTCCTTAGTGTTTGGAGCAGAAGTCGTGATCGTAACTGAAGTCTTAATTCCAATAGCAAAAAACCAACTCTACAATCAAGAAGAAAATAACAGGATCCTAGCTTTGGATATTGACATGATCGATGAACTAAGGGACCTCTATCCGCATAGCATCTCATCAGCAAAGGATCGCTAAAGCCAAAAATAAAAATATTAAGATGAGAAAATTCCAAGTATGTGAGTTGGTCCTCGAAAAGGCGTTTCAAAATTCCAAGGATTCTAAGGCAGGTAAATCGGCACCCAAGTGAGAAGGAACCCATCTGATTCATTTAGAATAAGGAAAGGGGGCATATTAGTTGGCTACTCTAGAAAGAAGTATCTTGCTAAGATCTTGGAATGCTATACACCTTGAAGCATACTTTATGCAATTCAATATAATCACAATACATCATAACTGAGTCGAGGTATATAGAGACACCTTACCCTCATTTCACATCTTTTTTTTATTATTATTCTAACAACACTACTGAGTTAAGCATTGGAGGGGCACTAGCCAAGCAAACTCCCACCCCAAGCTAACGTTTTCAATTTACAAAAATTCAACGATCCACTATGAATAGAGACTGATCAACTCTCCTCCGACTAAGGGTAGTTAGTCCCTTGTAAGGTTTAAAGAGTTAATGACGTCCTTCTCATGAATTTAGGTTTTTACACCTCGCTTGGATGCAAGATATCACACTATGGGATGTGAATAATGGGATCATTTTATGCTTTAGTGACTTGGCAACCCTCTTATTTATGAACATATGTAAAGATCTTATGATTTAAAGAGTTAATGACGTAGCTGGTTGGTGCGAGGCATTAGCCAAAATATCTGGCAACCCTGCTACTACTACTGAGGATCCTGGGTCTAAGCCTGCAGAGGAGGAGAATGAGAAGAACGGTGCCGATGATGATCAGGTTAAGGTCTAGGCCTGCAAAAATTAGTTTTGGTTGCTTTTTGGTTTTAGTTAATGATGTAGAAAAATTAAATTTTGTTGGGTGGATGTACAACCCCTTTCGAATGTAAAGGTTGTGTTTCCATTTTATATTTTTCGCTTAATTACTCCATATGGCTGTTATGATACTAGGATCCATAAATAGTCAGGATCTTGAATAATTTGGTTCCTACAAACAATCTTGAGACAAAATTCTTTAGTGCATCATTTTTGGTACACTTGAATTCTAATTAACCAAATGATTTTTACTTAGGATCCTAAAAAAAGTTCAGGATCTTAGGATAGATGGAACCTAGTGATCTTAGGATGAATTTGAAGTTATGAACTCCTTGTCTTCATATGAGCTTGATGCTTGAAGGGACCTTATTTATATTGTCAAATTTTAGGAAGGATCTTTAACTTTAGCTTGAGGAAATTCTTCTCTATGAATCATGTTTGCTTAATGACTCACCGAGAAAAATTCCAAACCATATGATAATATGAAAATGTTATAAACTTTATGTATTTTCTAGGGAAAATCCCAACATGTGAATGTTATACATAGGAGTTTTCTGGGGATGATCCCAACTTAAGATAACATGCATATGTTATAGAGCTTCATAATCTTCTGGGGAAGATCCCAACTTAGGATAACATGTAAATGTTATAAACCTTAGGAATTTTCTGGGGAATATACCAACTTAGGATAACATGTAAATGTTATAAACCATAGGAATTTTATGGGGAAGATCCCAACTTAGGATAACATATAAATGTTATAAACCTTAGACTCAAACTTTAGGATCTTAACCCATGTTCAGAAATAAGAGGGTTACGAAGTCAGTGAAGCGTGAAATGATCCCCTTATTCACATCCCATAGTTAGACATCGTGCGTCCAAGGGAGGTGTATAAAACTTAACTCTTGTGAAAGAGGTAATTAACTATTTAAACATTAGAGGGGATTTAGTACCCTTATTAATAGGAGAGATGATTAGTCTCTATTCTTAGGAGATTTTCATTGTGAATTACCAGATGTCTTTTAGTTAATAGGTTCTCAATGGTCCCATGGACATCAGGATCCTAGAAAGTTTTTCTGTTCATGACTCTTGGAAGTCAGGATCCTTACGTGTTAGGATCCTTAAGCATCCGGATCCTTGAATGTCAGGATCCTTAAATGTCAGAATTCTCACAGATCAGGATCCTTGAGTGGCAAGATCTTGATTCTCTGCATACAACAAACGTTAAATAGGGGTGGGCATTAGCCTGAGTAACACCCCTCTGATACTTAAGTTAGTAACAATATTTGAAGAAAATAAATAATGAAAAGAGAAGGATAAAGGGTAAATAGCATGCGTACCTTGATTGTATAAAGAAATGACTAACCTTACCTACATAAAACAAGCTTTGAGATGTATCGTGTTCCAGGATCTTGGTAATACATCTCCATCTAAGGTGGCCAACCAATATGCTCGTTTACCTAATTCAACATCTATAAGGTATGGCCCTTCCCATTTGGGAGCTAGTTTACCTACACTAAGATCCTTCGTATTTTGGAAAGTTTTTCTTAGTACCAATTCTCCTACTCGAAATCTCTTGATCCTTATGTTTTGATTGTATGCTCTGGTGATCCTTTATTGATGAGCAGTAATACGGAACTTGGCAAGATCTTTAAGTTCATCTATGGTGTGGAGATCATGGGCCAACATCCTTCTATTGTTCTCTTGGTTTTGGAGTAGATATCTTGTTGTGGAGATCAATACTTCGGCGGGGATCATTTCTTCCGTTCCAAACATTAATGAGTAAGGAGATTGACCCGTAGCTATCTTGGAAGTGGTTCTATCTACCGATAATATGAAAGGAAGCTCGTCTGCCCATCTTCCTTTCTTCTCATTCAACCTTTTCTTTAAGTTAATTACTATAATTTTGTTACTGGACTCTGCTTGGCCATTGGCTTGAGAGTGGACAGGAGTAGACATCACCATCTTGATTTCCCAACTTGTGCAAAAATCCCTCTTTCTTTTTTCTTATGAATTAGGATCCATTGTCGCATATAATTTTAGCAGGGATCCCGAATTTGGTAGGCTTCAGCTTCTATCCACTTTGAGAAATAGTCAGTCATCACTAGCATGAAGATTTATCTCTAATTTGTACGTAGGCTTCAGCTTCTATCCACTTTGAGAAATAGTCAGTCATCACTAGCATGAAGATTTTTCCTCTAGGAGCTACTGACATTTTTCCTACAATATCCATTCCCCATTTCATGAATGGTCAGAGGGAAACGATAAGATGTAGAGGATCCACAGGTTGGTGCAGGATGTTTGTAGTGGTGTCGATTATGATGGCATGTGCGGAATAAGAAAAGATCTAGTGAATCATCATACAAACTCAAGAGCACAAGGAGTAAATAAAATATGTGTCAGTTCATATTAGATCTAGAAAGGATATACAAATGGGTTTGTATTTCTCTCTCTAGTCTAACACTCTAAATGATTCTCTTCATAATGGGAGTCACTCATTTCTTATTTACAGGAAAGACTCAACCCATTTACACATACAAGAAGGTAAAACCTAAGACTCGACATCCAAGCATGACATTGTACCCTAACATTCTTCCCCTCAAAGCTAGGATCGGATGTCCCGGATTTAGTCTGCAACGAGCTAGCGCGATCAAGACCAAACTCCCCCTCCAAGTGACATAGCTCTTCAAATCCGCAAATGAATATCCGACAAACCCGCTTCGAATACCTATAATTCTCCCTCTTTTTTACAATCAAAAAATGATTATAAAACCCATTAAGGGTGAAAAGCACCCAAGGATTAATCTTCACAATACTCCCCCTTGATCCGTACCAAAAATGAAACACCAAAAATCTTGCATGGAAAAACAATCACGAAAAGGCCTCAAAAAATTTCCAATTTGTGAAATTTTTTGACTTTTTGGGTGAAAGTTGCAAGATTTTCTAAAATCCGGGTAAAAATTATCAATAACAGAATTCTGTAGGGACCCGTTGCGCCAAAAACAGCTTAATATGCGAAACTCTACATCATTTGCGAAACTAGGCATAAAGTGTAAATTTGCACAAACTGCAGGGGTCTGAAACGTAAAATCTTCATTTTCTCAGCTTTGGAACACTATTTTCGAACAAACTTTCGTACTACTTCCGAAAATTCTGCCAACTTCTTCAAACTTTCAAAAATTTATTCCATATTTCGAAATGTGTATAAATTGTCAAACTTTCGAAACATTAAGGACCAATGTCGAAAACTTTTGTTTTCTTCTCCACTTTCGAAACAAGACCATTTAAGCCATATCTTCGAAACTTCAGGGACCAATTTCAAAACTTTATGTTCTTCCCGATTCATGAACCAGTAACAAAACCTTCGAAACATTGCACAAAACTTTCGTTATTAACAAACAACCCATCAAAACTCGACCCTATAACCAAGGCTTCGAAACATTAATTGACAATCCCTTTGATTGCATAGCCTTCAAAAGTCAAAACCCAGTAAACCAACATACACCTTCCCAGTCACGACCCCTTTCGTTATTGACCAAGCAACAAAATCAGGCTTCGCTTTTAATCATACAAACACCAATAACGAACTCAGCATTTAGTTCTTGTGAATGAAGGTATCACACATCAACAACTACAAATCATCAATATCAGTTAACTAATCAACCTTCGCTTTTTAGTAGCCAAGATTTCGTTAACAAAACATCAATTGAACTAACCTTCGCTACTCGAAACAAGATCAACACCTGACTATCAAAATCAATCAAGTCTCTGGTTTCGAAATTAGGACATCAACCACAATCGATATCAACATTCAATCTCCAAATCCTGTTTAACTTTAAATTTCGTGTTCAATTTATCAAGAACAGGAATTCTGATTTTGAGTTTGACTTTTCAGTTTCAACTGTCAACAATCACCAAATCGAATTCAGGAATTGACTCCACTCAAATTCGAAATCTAACATTTCGATTATCATTGTCTATGCGATTGTATGACTCAAAGACAAACTTCAATCAACAATACTTGGAAGCTCACAAAACAGATAAGAACAAAACAATTAAACAAATATGAACGAAACAAAGACAAAACCATTTGACCCTCAAATGAGTCACATATGTGATACTACAGTAGCAATTAGTCGAGGATGAATTCGACATCAAGTAAGGAATTTTCGATTTCTAATCATCAAGAACGGATGTTGAAATTCCAATTTTGACTTCTATTCACCGATTGTGATTTTAAGGGGGTGTTTGGCTTAGCTTTTCACAGCCAAAAGACCTTTTTGTAAAAGAAAAAAAAAACAAAAAGATGTTTGGCAAACTAGTAACTTTTGGAGTTTTAATACAAGGAAAAGCAACTTTTTGGAAAAGTCAGGATTTCCTGACTTTTTGTAACTTTTTGAAAAAGAACTTTTGAGCTTTTAAAAGCTAAGCCAAACACACCATAAGAACGAATGAACTGATTTGTTATGATATTGGGCTAAAAATAGAATGAACAGTGACTTTTCACTTGATTTGGGCTCAAAAATCGGATGACATGAAGAATATCAAAAACTTTGGGCTCAAATCTTGGATTAAAACAAATACAATATGATTTTGATTTTGTGATGTCATCTAAAAAAATTAATTGGATCTTCAAAGGGGATTGAAATGAATTCGATCCAATTGAGTCAAAACGATCAAAAATTAAAAACGAAAAGTACGAATCAAAATCATGGACATTTTGGAATCCATTTGAGAATTTGAGATACCTTTTTGACGAATCGAGTTCCATTTTCAACGAACGAATCGAATTTAGAAGATTTTGTTCTTTTGTTGGAATGAGAAAGTCTCCAAATTGAACATTGTATCACCCATTATGCGAGTTGTACAACTCGTTCTTTGTGTTCTTCATCAAACCAAGAACATCTTCAAAAGAATCACCAACACTTTTGAGTTTTGACTTCAAATTCAATGCAACATTTGGAGATTGTTGCTTTGAAACCCAAATTTGTTTCATGGATTTCGGCTTCACAACATTTGACGATTTTTGTGAGTAAACTCGCTTGTTTTTGCGATTAATCTTCTTCTTCTTTTTCTTTCTCATCTTTTTGCATCTTGAAGACTTGATTTCATGAACAAACCCACTTTCTACACCTTCAACATTGTGAGTTTGAATCAAATCTTTTAGAGTTTGATACTTGTGACTTTCTTGGATCACCAACTTCCGATAAGGAATCATTCCTTTAAACAAATTACAAGAACAAAAAACATCATCGATTTGAACACTAATCGAGCAAAAAACTTTTTTATCTTCATGAGAATCAACTTGAATCTTCTTATCATGAAATTCAAGAATATCAAGAACATCACATTGAACTCCATTGTCTTGAAATTCAAAAAACATAAGAGCACGAAGATCATTTGAGTTTTCAATTAGAGTAATGTATTTCTTATTGAACAAATCTCGTTCTTCTCCTTCCTTTTGATTTCTACTACGGACTAATATGGACAAGGAAATTTTATTCAACCATCCAATCTTAGAAAGTGGTTGAAAAATCAAGTTTTCATTATCATCTTTCAAACCTCCATAAGAAACCATATTACCCCATGAAAACAATTTTCTTAACACCAACCCAGAAAATTGATCTTCATTGACTTTGTATTTGATATCTTTAATAATCACAATCCAAGAATCATATGGTAGATCCCTCATGATCACAAGAACTTGAAAAATTCTAGAGAGATAAAGTGATTTTGAATGGGTTTTCTAGAGAGAGAAAGTAAAAATCACTTGAATTCTAGTGAAGAAAATCAAATTTTGAATAGAATCAAAGATGAATTTGATTTCTAGAATCCAAAAACTCTCTAAAACACGAAGATCAAAGATCAAAAAATGAATCACCAAATCAAGAAAGCCACCATGGATCAATTCTTGATCAAATCGAGAACACACGCTCTGATACCAATTGTAGTGGTGTCGATTATGATCGCATGTGCGGAATAAGAAAAGATCTAGTGAATCATCATACAAACTCAAGAACACAATGAGTAAATAAATCTGTGTAAGCTCATATTAGATCTAGAAAGGATATACAAATTGGTTTGTACAAATTTCTCTCTCTAGTCTAACACTCCAAATGGTTCTCTTCATAATGGCAATCACTCACTTCTTATTTATCGGAAAGACTCAACCCGTTTGCACATACAAGAAGGTAAAAGCTAAGACTCCACATCCAAGCATGACTTTGTACCTTAACAATGTTGATATTTCTTTGACAAGCGTTCCATTTTTGTGCATGGAGGAATGAGTCTTTCTTCATTATTGACCAGTAGTGTCCTGTTCTTAATGCTTTGGAACAAAAGGATCTGCCCCCAGTGTGGTTGTGGCAGTCCCCTTCGTGGATGTCCTTTAGGACCTCTATAGCTCCATGATCTTCTAAACACCTGAGGTATGGTCCTGCCACGTATTTTTTTATATAACTTACCTTCGATTAGAACGAACCTTGAGATGATTGTTTTGAATTCTCTTTCGATTTTCTCTTCCTTAGGGATCGTGCCATTTTGGAGATACTCCATGATAGGTTGGATCCAGGATCCTGAAGTCGGGGAAGGATCATGGATGTTGGGATCCTGACGTCGGATCGTTGAGTCAGGATCTTTGATCGAGGAAACGTCAGTAGATCCTCCATGGTCATGAGAGTCTTTAAGTTTCTTGGTAGGATCCTTAATTTTCGAGACTAATGAGTGGATTACCGGGATCCTGGTTTCCGGTGGGATCCTCAAGGAAGATCCTAGATTGGCTAGAGCATCTGCCTCATCATTGTCTTCTCTAGGAACCTGGTTTAGGCTGAATGTTTCAAATTCTAAGGCCAGGTTTTTGAGGATTTGGAGATATAGAGCTAGCTTTTCTCCTTTCACTGCATAGGATCCATTAAAATGGTTAGTTAGTAGTAAAGAATCGACGAATACCTAAAGATCCTTGATTCGAATATCCATGGCTAATTGTAGTCCCAAGATTAGTGTCTCGTATTCTGCTTCGTTGTTGGTTGCATTGAATTCAAAACTAATTGTTTGGGGTAAGATGTCCCCCTACGACGATTTTAGTATGATCGGTAAGCCAGTTCCTTTTTGGTTCGATGCTCCATCTGTGAAAAATGTCCATCTTCCAGTGTTTTCCTCTTCTAGAAGTTGTTTGGCTTCTATTTCAACTTCAACTCTTAAATCATCACTAAACTCAGCCATAACATATGCCAATGCTTGGGACTTGATGGTTGATCTTGTTTGTACTTTATGTCATATGTGCTTAGCTTCATAGACCATCTTACCAGTCTTCTTGACATTTCTGGTTTTCTCATAACATTCTTAATTAGGTAGTTAGTGCTTAAAATTATAGGGTGTGTTTCAAAATAATGTCTTAATTTAGTAGAAGCTATTACTAATGCAAGTATGAGTTTTTCAAGATGAGAGTATCTGGTCTCAGGATCTAGGAGACTCTTAGTTACATAGTAAATGGGATGTTGGTGTTGGATAAGGTGTCTAAGTCCATAACTATTTATGGTCAGTACTTGACCCGACCCGGCATGGTCCATTTGGGTTGCATGGCACCATGCAATTGGATAGACTAAATGAGAGAAATAAAACTTGGAGATTATTAATATATTATAAGTTCTAATATATTAATAATATTATTTGATTAGTTTGATCAAGAATTAATTTAGAATTAATTAAGTGATCAAAAGATAACTAATTAAATATATGGGTTGATTATGTAAATCATCCATATCTTGTATAGTGGGCTCAGAGGTTCCATGGATTATCAAATTGGGATCCATCCATAGGATGCTCCATGGATGCTCCATGGGAGTTACAAACCCATGGGTCATGGAAATGAAGAGTCATGACACATTAGGGTTTACATGGTGTAACCCTAGATGTGTCAACACTATATAAGAGTCCCATTCTCCACAAAATCGGCGACACATAAGAAACTAGAGGTCTAGGCCGATTTTAAGAAGTGTGTATTCTCTCAAAAGTCTTTCCAAGAGCATTTGGTGTTGTGTGAAGCATTTGAGGCATCACACTTGGGGTGCTAGGCTCACAAGGTTTCAAGGATCATAAGCAACAACAAGGTAAGTTATTCTATCTTTCATTCAAGTTAAAAATTGTTCCCCATGTATGCTACATAGGAATATAACCTTGGAATTCAACTTTGCATGATAATTAGACAAACATAGATCCAAGGTTATTAGGGTTGCATGTACACTTATGAAGTGTTAGAATGCTCAAAACCCATCAGTGGTATCAGAGCCTAGGCTTGTTTGTTTGTTATTTGTGCTTAAAAGTTGAAAAAAGTCGAAAAACTTGTTGTCTGCGTGATGAACTCGCCGAGTCCATGAGGGGACTTGCCGAGTTCACTTGTATCTTCAACCTACTCGCCGAGTAGGTTCATGCACTCGGCGAGTAGGAGCCACAGAGTGTAGATTTTCGACTTTAGTTGCTGGAAATGGACTAGAAACATTACCCTAAACTGTTTTGGTACTTGAAAACTTGTTTTAGATGGTGTAATGGCTTTGCTAATCTATTTACAACAACTAGTTATAAAAATTACAAAGTTTTAAGTGTAATTTTGATTCATGAAAGTGTTCATCTTCATGTTCTTGATCTTATGATGTTTAGATGATCATAGGAATTATTTTTAACCTATGTGGTAGTTTAATTCTTGATCATTATGTGTTTTTAATGGAGTCCATAACTTGTCCTCAAGTTATGGAAAAACCAAAAGTCACTTGAATTAAAACCATTAAAAGAACACAAGAGTTAGAAAAATGAAGAGTCTTCATTTTTATCACTCTAATAAACTCATAAGTTACAAGAAATGAAAAGTTTTGGAAGTTTACAAAACTTGCCCTCAAGTTTTGGAACAAGTAAAGTCATGCTAAAACTTTAGTTCCAACCCTTAGAATTTTAAAAGTTAAAATTTTACCCTTATACTTATAATCTTATAAGTTAATAATATATATATATATATATATATATATATATATATATATATATATATATATATATATATATATATATATATGTATAAGATTAAAGTCGTCTTACCGCTAGTACGCCTCATTAACGAAGCCGGTCTATAAGGTGGGTATAAGGTTGTTGCCTATAAAATGGCAACTTAATGGGTGTCTACTCTCACCCACCGCTTGCTTGACTGGTGGAAGGTCGTTAGCCGAACGGGTAGGACAAGGACTTATAAACTCTCATTAAAATTATGATGAATATTATAAAGTAACTAAATGTTTTATTAAATTCCCAATCTTAGTTACTTTAGGAAAAATGTGAATAAGGTGGAAATCCATGAAATTACACTTTACACTTTGTTTAAGTTGTTGGTGGAGCGTGTGTGGTTAACCGGCCCACTAACTTGGAGTTAACAAGGTAGGTAAAGGGTGACTTAAGGTTTATTATAGTATCGGTGGAGCGTGTATGGTTTACCGGCACATTGATTGAGTGATAAACTTTAAGGGTACCAAGTGATTTGCATGGTTACTTCACACCTCGTTTTGTGATCATCGGTATCCCAGTCATAAAACTTAGAGGGCACACTCGAGATTGAAACATGCCTTTGAAAAGTTCATTGAATCTCAAAGAATCTAGGAATTTCTAAGAACCAATCAAAAACCTAATATTTAATATTTCGGTTTTCGTGGTAGAAATTGGTGAATCGTCATTCACCTACCTTTCAAATATGTTATAGCTTGGATTACGGCATACCTCTTCTAAGTTATAATATATTGTGATTGGATCCTAGCCTTAATATTACATTTGGGTGTTTTATTAAGGACTCTCTTAATATCTAAACTAATCCTGTCCGCTTCCTTCAGATATCTTCAAACAATGTTGCTTCTGGCTCTAATCCTAATGACTCCTTTACCCTTATGAACTTGTGTGGGAAAGTCACTTTTGATGGATCCAACTTCAATGAGTGGATCAGAAACATCAGGATGATTACCCACTATGAGGACAAAGAATATGTCCTTGACAAGGAGCTTAAGGAGATTGATGAGACCACTATAACTCCCCAGGAGATCGTTGACTTTCAGGCACATGAAAGGGATGCTACCAAAGTGGCATGCATCATGATGGCCACGATGACAGCGGAACTCCAAAAGTCCTATGAGGATTTCTACCCTTATGAAATGCACCAAGATCTGATGGAAAGATACCATCAAAGTGCACGACAAGAGAGGTATGAAATCATCTGCTCCATGATAACAACCATGATGAAGGACGGGGAATCCGTCACGAGCCACATGCAGAAAATGCAAAGGTATGTGGATCGGTTGCTGAAGCTTAATGTGAACTTCCCTGAGGAGCTTGCAATAGATATCATTTTGCACTCCTTACCATCGTGCTATGATCAATTCCGCATGACATATCACATGAATAAGGAAGAGGTCACACTCAGCAAACTTCAGGGACTTCTCAAGACCGCTGAAATAGGTCTTAAGGGGAAGTCGATTGTTAACACTCCTACTCCAAACTCAACTCCGGTTTTGGCAATCGCGAAAAGTCGAGGGAAGAAGAGAAAGAGCTCTTCAAAGGGTACCAAGGCTCGGACCCTTGATGGCTCTTCTTCAAGTGGAACCAAGAAAGGTTTTGTCACTCCTTCTTCTGACCCAAAAGAGGCTGAATGCTTCTATTGCGATGAAAAATCACATTGGAAGCGGAACTGCCTAAAATACCAGCAAGATGTGAAGGATGGGAAAGTTAAACCCAACCATGCAGGTATTTACACTATCATTTCTAATAACTCACCCCATTCTAAATATTGGGTCCTTGATACCGGTTGTGGTATTCATATTTGTTGTGACTTGCTGGGACTAAGAAGAAGTGAGAATGTGGAGCAAGGAAGAATAAACTTAATCATGGGGAATAGGAAAGCTTTACCTGTCTCCAAGATTGGAGTTTATACTTTATCGCTAAGTAGTGGGTTTAGTTTAGATTTGAATAAGTGTTGTTTTTCGCCAGAAATGGCAAGAAATATTATTTCCTTTCATGCATTGTATAAACAAGGTTTCACCTTTTCATTTAATAATGAAGTTGGTTCGATTAATGCTTTCTTTAATAATGTTCTTTATTTTAAAGCATTACCTTGTGATGGCGTGTATGAAACAGTATCTGTGGTTGATAACTTAGGAAATAATGTATTGTGTATTGATTCTGTGAATAATAATTACTTGGATAAAGCATCACTATGGCACTGTCGTCTTAGACATATAAGCAAGAAACGCATAGGCCAACTCCAAAAGGATGGAGTCTTGGAGTCATTTGACCTAAAGTTAGATGATAGTTGTGAATCATGCTTACTTGGAAAAATGACAAAGTCACCCTTCACAGGTTCTTGTGAGAGGGGTGAAGGTTTGTTGGACCTTGTACACACGGATGTGTGTGGACTATTCAAACATGGCACAAGGGATGCTAATCGTTATTATTTGACTTTTACTGATGATTACAGTAGATATGGATATGTCTACTTGATCAAGCATAAGTCAGAGTCTTTCGAAAGGTTTAAGGAATTTAAACAGGAAGTCGAGAATCAATTGGGCAGGAACATTAAGATGCTTCGACTCGATCGTGGTGGTGAGTATCTTAGTTCAGAGTTCCTTGACTATCTAAGGGAATGTGGGATTGTCTCACAATTGACACCTCCCTGGACACCACAGTTGAATGGTGTGGCTGAGAGGTGTAATCGAACCTTGTTGGATATGGTTCATTCCATGATGAGTCGAGCTTTGCTACCAATCTCATTTTGGGGGTATGCCTTAGATACTGCCGCCCATATCCTTAATATACTCCCTACAAAGAAAGTTGCCAAAACTCCTCATGAGATGTGGACTGGTAAAGTACCTAAACTAGACCACATAAAGATTTGGGGTTGCGAGGCTTTCGTGAGACGCGAGACTCATGATAAGCTCGAACCTCGAAGCGAGAGGTGTATTTTCATCGGCTACCCACAGCAATCCTTCGGTTACCTCTTCTACACACCTAGTGAAAATGTGGTCTTTGTAGATAGGAGGGCTTTCTTTAGAGAGAGAGAGAGAGAGAGAGAGAGAGAGAGAGAGAGAGTTCATAAGCCAAGGAAATAGTGGTAGGCAAGTTGATCTTGAAGAAATTCAAGAGTCAAGCGGTGAAGGAACTTCAAACCCTAGCACTCAACTTGAGGAGGAAACTCTTGTTGAGCCAATTGACAAGTCTGTACCTCTGAGGCGGTCCACAAGGGTTAGGAATGCTCCTAAGCATTACTATGGATTCCATATTACTGCAGAAGGTGATACACTTATCAGTGATGAGACACTGATAGGTCTGGATGAACCTAACAGTTACGCGGAAGCCATGGCAGGCCCTGAGTCAACCAAGTGGAAAGAGGCAATGGACAGCGAAATACAGTCCATGTATGACAATCAAGTTTGGAACTTGGTTGAGAATGTACCACGTCGTAAGACAGTAGGGTGCAAATGGATCTTCAAGAAGAAGACCGACATGGATGGTAAAGTACACACTTATAAGGCTCGACTGGTTGCAAAGGGCTTCTCTCAAATTCCTGGAGTGGACTATGATGAGACCTTTTCTCCAGTAGTCAAGATTAAGTCTATTAGGGTTCTATTAGCCATAGCTGCATTTCATGACTATGAAATATGGCAAATCGATGTCAAAACCGCTTTTCTTAATGGAAAGTTGGTTGAAGATGTTTACATGAGTCAGCCAGAAGGTTTTGTCAGCAACGAGTACCCTAATAGGGCGTGTAAGCTTGAGAAATCCATTTATGGATTGAAGCAAGCACCTCGCAGATGAAATCTTTGCTTTGATGAAAAGGTCAAGGAATTTGGCTTTTCTAGGAGTGAAGATGAGTCTTGCGTGTATGTCAAGGCTAGTGGGAGTATAGTTAGGTTTTTGGTATTGTATGTGGATGACATACTACTCATAGGAAATGACATCCCAACTCTGCAAGAAGTTAAGTCCTGGCTTGGGAAGTGTTTCTCTATGAAGGACCTAGGAGAAGCTGCCTATATTCTAGGGATAAGGATCTTGAGAGATCGGAGTAAAAGACTAATTGGACTTAGTCAGAGTACCTACTTGGATAAGGTGCTGAAGAGATTCAGCATGCAGGACTCCAAGAAAGGAGAGTTACCCATCCAGAGTAACGCCAGATTGAGTAAGACACAAAGCCCTAGCACTGAGGCTGAGATAGCAGAAATGAGTCGAATACCTTATGCTTCGGCTGTAGGATCGATCATGTATGCTATGACGTGTACTCGACCTGATGTAGCCTTTGCCCTGAGCATGCTTAGCAGGTATCAGGGTAACCCTGGCAAGGCACACTGGACTGCGGTCAAGAATTTCCTTAAGTACCTACGGAGGACTAAGGATTGGGTCCTTACCCTCGGTGGGAGTAATGACTTGAGAGTTGTAGGGTATAGTGATGCTAGCTTCCAGACTGATAGGGATAATTTCCGCTCTCCGTCAGGCTATGTCTTTACCCTAAACGGAGGAGCAATTTCTTGGAAGAGTTCCAAGCAAGAGAAAGTGGCTGATTCAACTTGTGAATCAGAGTATATTGCAGCTAGCGAGGCGGCAAAAGAGGCGATATGGCTGAAGAACTTCATTGGAGACCTTGGAGTTGTACCAGCTATTAAAGAGCCAATGGAAATTTTCTGTGATAGTGAAAGTGTTGTTGCCTTATCCAAGGAACCAAGGGATCACGGGAGATCCAGACACATCGACAGAAAATACCATTTTATCAGACATTGAATAGAAGGACTCCTCGTGGCAAAGAGGGTATCATCGGATGAGAACCCAGCAGATCCCCTCACGAAGGGACTGACTCGGGTTAAGCATCTCCAACATGCTCGAAGCATAGGGCTGAAGGATGATATTATATTTAGTAGTTAGATAACCTCAAAATTTGTAAAGTGTAATTGACATTAGATG
The DNA here is from genome assembly GCF_002870075.4 of Lactuca sativa. Lineage (NCBI taxonomy): Eukaryota > Viridiplantae > Streptophyta > Magnoliopsida > Asterales > Asteraceae > Lactuca > Lactuca sativa. Next base: position 112,893,311 of record NC_056623.2, read on the forward strand.
ATGAATAAAAGGTGTTTTATTTATGAGTAAAGTGTTGCTATCTCTTGTCGATCGTTTACTATATTTCTTTTGCATGTTTTGACTTCTAGAATAATTTTGTTTGGTATAACATATTATTCAAACCTCCACAGTCGCTCATATGTCGGAAGTAGGTATGAATCAAGACTGTCATGATTGGTTGTAGAGGTCTACGGTGTTGAACAAGGCTACAACAATCATGAGTGCTTATAAGTTCTGGGCATTGGACTCAACCCACGCTCACTGGAATCACTTCATGGAATTTATCTCGAGTGATCGTGAGACGGTAATATCATATAAGTCTTCAAACATAGAGATATGATTTGTTACTTACAAGTTGGTTATGCATTGATTGTACGAAAACGCATTGGTAACTCGATGTTATAAAACGTGCTTTTGTGTATAATTCAATGAGTGGTAGAACAAACATGTGAGTCGAAGTTTATATGTTCCTTCTTGGATTAGAAGCTGATATCTGGGCCCCTCGATGATTTTGTTTTGACCTATGTACCGGGCCCAGTCAGAACTAAGTTGATGTGTTTAATTAAGTTCTTTGTCAAACAAATCGGAAATCGGGAAACAAACTGCTGGACAATAAGTAAGACATTACTCCATGTATTTGTCCAGCTGATATCTAGAACAGAGGATTATATGATCACTTATCTTAAATGGTGTATCAACATCTTCTCAGTTCCGAGAGACCTTGAAAGAGCTACGATTGCCGGTCGGTTCCTGAAGTATTGGAGTTATAGTTATTAGACTTACAGTACTTGACCCGACCCGGCATGGTCCATTTGGGTTGCATGGCACCATGCAATTGGATAGACTAAATGAGAGAAATAACACTTGGACATTATCAATATATTATAAGTTCTAATATATTAATAATATTATTTGATTAGTTTGATCAAGAATTAATTTAGAATTAATTAAGTGATCAAAAGATAACTAATTAAATATATGGGTTGATTATGTAAATCATCCATATCTTGTATAGTGGGCTAAGAGGCTCCATGGATTATCAAGTTGGGTTCCACCCATAGGATGCTCCATGGGAGTTACAAACCCATGGGTCATGGAAATGAAGAGTCATGACACATTAGGGTTTACATGGTGTAACCCTAGATGTGTCAACACTATATAAGAGTCCCATTTTCCACAAAATCGGCGACACATAAGAAACTAGAGGGCTAGGCCGATTTTAAGAAGTGTGTATTCTCTCAAAAGTCTTTCCAAGAGCATTTGGTGTTGTGTGAAGCATTTGAGGCATCACACTTGGGGTGCTAGGCTCAAAAGATTTCAAGGATCATAAGCAACAACAAGGTAAGTCATTCTATCTTTCATTCAAGTTAAAAACTGTTCCCCATGTATGCTAGATAGGAATATAACCTTGGAATTCAACTTTGCATGATAATTAGACAAACATAGATCCAAGGTTATTAGGGTTGCATGTACACTTAGGAAGTGTTAGAATGCTCAAAACCCATCAGTTGGTTCCCATAGAGACCGTTGTCTAGTACAACGCTCACCGCATTTGAGGATACTAAGAGGTAAAGAAGGAGTGGCTCCCTATCTAGTGATTTTACCAGTAGGGGTGGTGAGATTAAGTATTTTTTAAGCTCTTGGAAAACGTCTTCATGTTCTTGGGTCCACTCGAATCTCTTGCTCATTTTCAAGATGTTGTAGAAAGGCTTGCATCTTTCTGAGGATCTTGAGATGAACCTGTTTAATGCTGCCACTCTTCCTATTAATCTCTAGTTATCCTTCGTTGAGGCTGGTGATTTTAGGTCGAAGATGGCCTTGATTTGTTGCGGGCTTGCTTCGATTTCTCTTTTAGTCACCATGTATCCTAGGAACTTACCCGATCTCATCCCAAAGTGGCATTTAGAGGGATTCAACTTCATTTGTAGTGGTCTAGGATGTCGAAGGCTTCTTCAAGATCCTTTAGGTGATCTTCAGCTTTTTTGGAGTTGACCACCATGTCATCAATGTGACTTCCATTGTGTCCCCAAGCTTTTCCTTGAACATCTTGTTCACCAATCTCTGGTATGTTGCTACTGCATTTTTGAGACCAAATGGCATAGCAGTGTAACAATAAATACCTATTGGGGTTATGAAAGTTGTATCGTCTTGGTCAAAGGGTTCCATTTGGATCTGTTGGAATCCTGCCGATGTGTCTATGAATGTCAGTAATTCGTGGCACGCTGTTACGTCTATAATGGAGTCAATGTGTGGTAAAGGGAAAGCATCCTTAGGGCAATCCTTGTTAAGATCTGTATAGTCCATACATACTCTCCATTTACCGTTCTACTTTTGTACCACAACTACATTAGCTAGCCATCATGGGAACTTCACCTTCGTGGTCATGCCTGTTTTGAGAAGTTTTTCTACTTGTATAAGAATTGTATACAATAAATCGATTAAGATCAAGATTAATCAATGTAATGAACTAAGAAAGTAAATAAGATTTTGAAGTTTCTATTACTCTCAGTAAGCTTGATTACAAAACAGAGACTACGAAATCTGGAAAAATCGTTAGTCTAAACCAAAGCTCAGTCCCTATTTATAGGGAAGATGAGAGTACAAAAAATACTAAGTCTGGAACCTTTACACTTCATACAAAAGAGACTTAGTAAATACACTACATACGAAATAGACTAAACACAATTCGACTCTTTACAAGACTTCGACCCTTACAATCTCCCCCTTTGTAAACGAGTCGAACTACTCAATTTGTGAGAATCTGAGCAGCTAAGTGCATCATCCTTCATATCTCATAATACCATGTTGAAACCTTCTTTAACTCCTTCTCACCATCATTGTTTTCGAGCAGTTGTTCATACGAACAATAAAGTTCGTATATTGTAGCGTTGTATATCTTTCAATCTCAGCAACTTGAAAGAGAAATCTCTTAGCCTTCCCTTTAGTGTCCTTCCCAGCAAACACTAAACCAATTGGTTTTAAACCTATTTCCCCATCAGCATACTTTTTCAACTCAGCATGTGTCTTCGAAAGTTCCATTGCAACAGATACTTTCCTATCCATACTCGAACCCAACTCTTCGTCAGCCAGGGCAAGACACTCATAATAATTGCAAATGAAGATTTTTATGTGAGCAAGACCTAGTCTGAACACTTCTTTGTCTGTACCCTTGAGTTGTGATCCCTCCATTTCTTTTAAAAGTAATGCAACTTGAATAAGATCATTCAAGTTCATTAGAGGGAAGTCTGCACCACTGAAATCGATTGCTTGATTGTTTGCACGAACCACATGATACCTTTTAAATTTTGTATCATGTCTTTGAACAAGACATCTTTCTTAATAGCAACTACTTTCTTGATCTTAATCAGAGACCACACTTCATCTTTCTCTTTTCCAAGTACAACATGAAAATGAATTTGCATGTGTGTATGATCGTCTGGGTTTTTGAATTTCTCACTAACCTTGTATTGAGTAGTGATAAACATCATTTCGTTTATCGGAAAGTCCAACTGACAAAAATCAGTGTTAGTAATCGAATAGCTTTTCCTTGGCTTCTTTTCGAAAGCATACATATAATTGAATGCAACTCTCAATTCGATTGATTCATATGAATACAACTTTTTGGGATCACCTTTGTCCATACCAGGTTGATCACTTTCTCTCAACCTCAGAATACTTTGTATATGCCCTTGAAGTTCGATTTCAGCCTCCACCTCTACTTTCTTTTCTTCTTTAGACTTTTCGACCAGCACACCTTTCCCTTTGTCTTTCGAATCTTGATTTGGTTTTATGGAACTTCAACTACCCTCTTCTGTAGCTGAACCAATCACAATTCCTTTTGGTTTTGTAAAAGGTTTTGTGGTAACAATTGTTGTTGAGATAGTATCAGACTTCATCGGAATTGTAACAGGAATTTGTGTAGAAAAAACCTTTCCAACAACTTTTGAATCTCCAGTTGTTATCTTCTCTCCTTCTCCCTTTCTATTCACACTTACTCCTTTGCTCACTTTCGTTTCTCCCCCTTGCACCCCTGTGAAAACAGGTGGGGCATTATGTGGCAACATTTGAGCAAACTTGGAAATAGGAGCAACCGCCTTCTAAATGACTTGATCAAGTAAATTTAACTTCTGAGTAAGAAACTCAGGAGTTAAAAACGAAGTTGGAGTAGGCTTCAAAACAACGTCTTTTAACTCCTCAAGAAGAGTATGCAATTTCGCAAGCTGATTGTTTTCTTCAGTTGCTTTAGTTTCAAACTTCGGCATTGTGTCTTGAAAGGTTTTGACAAAATTTGTAACTGCGCAAGCAATTATATCAACCTTTTCTTGAAGTGAATTGTACTGAGAATTCATATTCACGAGTTCCTGAGAGACTTCCTTCTTTAACTCTTTGAGTTTCAAATTGACATCTTCACGAACCTTTTTGACATCTTGTACGAAGAGAATATGACGTTCCTTCGCAACAGCCTTTAAATCCTTTAAGGCCCCTTCAAAATTCCCTGCCTGAGTCTTGATACGAAGCTCACTATTTTGATCAGAAAGATCTATCTTCTCATGAAGTCTTCGTTTAGCTGCCTTGATCATGAATTCAACTTCAAGACCCGAAACTGAGTGTTTTGCTCCTTAATCAGCTTGGGACTGAAGAAGTGAGTTTAACTTCCTGTTCAAGATTTTAAATTGTTTTCCTGACATTAACATATGATCAAGAATATCCTCCTCTTCCGAATCAAAATGCAATTCGTCAAATGTTCCTCCAAAACCTCCTCCTTCGGTTTCATCATTGGAATGAGGTTTGGGTGTGTCTGTGGATTGTGATGGAAAAAGAGTAGTAATTGGTTGTTGAAGGATAGTTTCAAACAGTGGAGATGAAGTAGAAGTGGAGATGGGTGGTGGTAATGAAACAAACGGAGTTGAAGTGATAGGTGGTAATGAAGAAGAAAGAATAATAGGTTGGGAAAAGTCGACACTCATGGTAACATTTGCCCCCGTATCAGATACGCTAGCAGTGATGTTAGAAATAGGAACCGCCTCAGTAAATGACTTGGTTACCAATATATTCAAGTGGAATGGTGGAAGTAGGAAAAATAATAGAAACATTCAAAATTGAAGAGATGATAGGTGTTGAAGTTACCGCAGGAAAAGTCGAAGCAACAGGAGTATCAGGAACAACTTCGTTGTCTGAGGAATCATATCTTATTACAAGCTTTCGCTTGTACCATTTTTCTGTGATGTGCTTCGCAACATCATGAGAACGTCTCTTTCTGGATAACGGAGAAACAGGAGCAGGTATTTCTTGAATTACCACTCCTTTACTGTTAACCTGAGTCTAACGAACCATCGGAGAATCATCAGACAAAGTTTGTTTAGATGATTTCCTATGAATTCTTTTAAGAATTCCTGATTTTGATGGAACAACTTTTTTCGAAGGCTGAGCTTCACTCTCTTATACTTTCTCTGTATCATCACCTTCAACGTTCTTGAGCAAAGATTTCGAATTTGTAGCTGTCATAGGGTCCTCATCAGACTTTGTTTTGTTGGATGTCTTGGAAGAGCCAACTTCGATTTCAAGCAACATCCCACTTTCAACATCAGGGGTTACCTTCTACAAATACTTCATAAGAATCTTGTGCGTAGGATTCACCTTCTTGAGCATTGCATCTAGAATTCTTGCAACACTTGTAAAAATTTTCTCCTCATCTTTAACATTCTTTGGAAATTGATACTTCGTAAGTTCAGCAATGTCTTCACCCTGAGGAACTTGAATTCCCTCTTTCTCATACACCATTTCCAAAATTAAACTCCAGTATCTAGCACAAGAAATTCCCTTAGCCACACTTTTACTCTCTAAGCTTTTCGTGAATTCTTTCCACAACTGAGTGGCATAATCCACACTCAAGTTGTAATACAAAACCATAACCATAGCATATACTTCTTGTCTTCCCTTGTCAAGACCCACTTTTCTTCCTGTTAAACACCATAGAAAAATCCCAAACAATAAATTCCAGATACAGGGAAGCCCAGAATTTTTGGAATCACTTATCTTTTCGAATGGTGGCTGGTGACCCATCTCGTTGAACATATATATATAATCTGAGGGTTAGAAGGTTTGAAAAAGGGTGGTGAATTGGGAAGCTCCAAGAACTGAGAAAACATCTTGGTTGTGAGACGAATGCGTTTTTGATTCACTAAATTGAAAGTCAGTACATCGGTTCCTTTAGTGAATGAAGCAGTGGATGCAGCCATAGACAACCAAGTTAGTGGCACTACGAAGGATTTGAAAGTAGAGGTGGCTAGAACTGATATTTTCAATGCAACTATCAGCATCTTGAGATCATCTGGATACAACGAGACATTTGATTCAACCTGATAGTTGGTGCTTTGTATCTTCATCAGAGGTTGGGATGCAATTTATTCAGTTGTGGAATTCTGAACAGTAGCCATTTGCAATTTGATTGCAAGCTTTCTGGAGAAAAAAAAAATTAGAGCTTTTTAATCTTCTGTGAATTCTTGAACGCTTGATTTCAAAAGTAAAGAAGATTTTCCTTTTATAAGTAACCCAAAATAATTTGAATCGTTTTTCATTAAGAAGAAGATCACGTCATCTCTTGAAACGCGCACCAGTAGCCGTTATTGTAGCTATGTCAGATAAAGCTCCTTGAAACTAGGGCCAAGTTACCAAATGGTTACTTTGAGACTGTTCATGAGTACTTGTGGATAAGATCAAACGTTTCGGATTTGAGGTTGGGGTCATTTGCCAGTCTTGCGAAATCATCAGCCTAAGTTGGAATTACTTAGAGTCTCAAGGATTTCGTGAGTGCAGTGATACAATGGAAAAGGATAAGAAGCAAATTAAAAAAAAAAAATTGGATATGTGATGTCAAAAATGTTGACACGAAAGAAGTTAAACCCCAGGCAAAGGTTGCTTCATTAATTATCAAGAGAGATAACTAACAGCTTGTGCATTTTCCCATGAATTACAATCGAATACTTTTAGATAAGTATCAAAGGGCTTTTTTTTCAAGGCTTCAATGGGTGGCTTATGAATTTCATTACATATCATCCTAAAAATAAGGTGAGTAATTGTAAATGAAATTACTTGTTTGACCAGTGTAGTCAGTGACAAGTGGCTTTGTAAAATTTGTGAAAGTGACTAGAGAAAAGAATTGAAACTCACACTGAAATCACATTCAAAGAAAAATAGTTAAGCTGGATTTCGTTGGGAAACAAATGTCGTGGGTTTTGAACATTTGATCAAAACCACTCATATGAAAGAATCTGATATGGAGTATACGAAACTTTGGTACAGAAACAAGTGTTTTGTAAGAGTCTGGAACAAAGTTCCCCGTCAATTCCTTATAAAGTTCGGATATTTGGGTTTCACTTGCATCACGGTCTCATGATTTAAGATCATTAACACAGATTTTTGACATGTTTAAGTCACAATTGGTTTGATCAATGACCTCTTGAACATGTGTCTTTGTGTGTGAAATGTGTTAAGAAATTTTGTGATGAAAAAGATTGATTAAGATTCGAATGTACCTCTGTTATATATGGACCAAACAGATAACTCTTAACTTATTTCAGAAGAGTAAGGTAGCTCATTGGACTAATGCGAATGTAAGCCTAATTTGGAAGAAACTTTTGCATGAAAATTTTCATTAAGGCTTTCGTAACACACATAGAGTCAATTGAGGCATGAGTCGACATGCATCAGTATGCTTCTAGGGACATCTTAACTAGTACAAAGATTTAACAGAATTACCTTCCCATAGAAACACAAGCATGACTGTTTGAAGAATTGTCGAGAAAACGTTCTTGAAAACCTAAAACAAATAACAAAGTAACCAAAAATCTTTTTGGATTTTCTATTTATATATATATATATATATATATATATATATATATATATATATATATATATATGATTTTGAATTTTTCGAGAAATAAAACATGCAACAAAAGAAAAATCTTTTTGATATTTTTGATTTTTCGAAAATTAATGCAAAGAGATAAAAATATTTTTGGTTTTTCAGTTGAACAAAATTTTAAACGAATGAAATGAAATGATAGTACCAAACACGTAAAAAGTTTTAGTATCAAGATACGAAAATGAAGCGTGTCGAAGCCTCTTAACTCACAATAACCTCTGAATGATTCAGACAGCAAGCCTCTGAATCGACACCTTTTTCACCAGCAACATTTCGTTAATTTTGAGTATTTGATACCGGTACCGAATTCGCATCTAACATTCCCAAACCTGCTAAAGTTCTCACAAAAGATTTTTCATCAAGTGGTTTAGTGAAAATATCAGCAAGTTGATTAGTAGTTGTCAGAAAATGAACTTCAATGTTTCCATCTTCCACATGATCTTTTATAAAATGATAACGAAGAGCACTATGTTTCGTTTTCGAATGTTCCATAGCAACAACCTAATCAGAGTGCTCCATAGCAATCTTAAATGTTATTGGCTCTATTTTCAAAATAAAAACATTGAACATGCAAAATTCTTGATTTGTATTGAGTACCTCATTTTTCGCACGAATTTGAGCTCTTATTAAAACTCCATCTTGTGGATTTCCTATAATTTGCTCTTTTGGATGATTCTTCGTCCATTTCTCAATTGGTGGATATGATGTATCAAATTCCAATGGTGCATCTTCGTACATTTCTTCATTTTCAGTACCTGCCACATAAATATTATCACCAAATTCATGAAATTCATCATTTTGATTAATATTAATTGCATCTGTATCATCATGGTCCCCCTCAATATGATTATCATTTTGATGCTCCCCTTAAATTCATGATTCATACTACTCTTCTCCCCCTCGAAAGGATGCTCCCCCTCAACATTAAGAGGAATAGACGTATGCTCCCCTTCCATACGAACATCTAGCATACTTTTGCCATTTTCAGTAGTATCCGAAGTGATGAATCATCAGTATGTTTTGATGATTCGAGTGTTTGATTATCATCAGCATGAACTTCAACATCAATTTCCCTATCTGGAACACCAAAAATGAGATCATAATCAAAATCAATTGAATTATCATTCTCATTTTAATTGTTTGATTCAACAAGAACTGATTTTTGTTCAAACTTTCTTTCTACTTGTTTAACATAGTAATCATCAAAGGTAAGATTAAAAGTTTCTTCAACTTTGCAAGTTCGTTTGTTCAACACTCGATATGCAACAGAATTATGCGAATATCCCAAAAACATGCCTTCATCAGCTTTAGCTGCAAAATTTGAAAGATTGTCTTTTAGATTCATGATGAAACATCTGCAACCAAAAACACGGAAAGTTTTGACATTAGGTTTCCGATTATTTTCATAAGGAGTGATATTAAATCTTTTATGAATAAAAGAACAATTCTGAGTAAAACATGTTGGTTAAACGGGTTCAGCCCATAGATACTGAGGAAGATTCGCATATGTCAACATTGTTCTTGCTGCCTCACGTAATGATTTGTTTCTTCTTTCAACAACACCATTTTGTTGTGGTGTATATTGTGATGAGAAATTGTGCGAAATTCCTTTTTCAGTTAAGAACGAATCCAAAATCGTATTCTTAAACTCAGACCCATTATCACTCTTTATTCTACGAACATTCTTTTTTAGACTCATCTCTATCTTTTTGATAAAATCAATCATTGTTTGAGCTACTTCAGATTTTAACCTGAGAAAAAATACCCATGTGAAACGTGAAAAATCATCAACTATAACCAAAATGTGCCGTTTCTTGTTAATTGTTTCAACAGTCGAAGGTCCACAAAGGTCAATATGAAGAAGTTCCAATGGTTCAACAATTTTTGAGTCTATCACGATAGGATGTCCTTTGCGATGTTGTTTGCCTTGGTTGCAAGTTGCACAAAGAGTATTATTATCAAATTTTAACACAGGAAGACCACAAACTAAATCTTCAGTAACCAGCTTGTTTAGATTTCAAAAGTTTAAATGTGATAAACGTCTATGCCATAACCAAATGACATCACTTGAAGCTTTCGAAAGTAGACAAACAGATGGTTTGCCCACTATTGGTTTAATATCCAGTGTGAACATATCGCCATATCGTTTCGATTTTAGCAATACTTCATTCGTCTCGACTTTTGAGATTATACTCCCTTCTTCGTTAAACACCACTTGATTTTCAGTGTCCACAACTAATTGTGAAACACTAATCAAGTTATGTTGAAGACCTTCCACATATGCAACGCGATTTACTGTGAATTGCCCATTCATGAATTTTCCATATCCTTTCACTTGACATTTTTTATTATTACCAAAGTTTACTACTCCAGCATTTTCAATACTTCGAAAATCTCTTAAGTTCTCCTTCCTTCCAGTCATGTGACGTGAGCAACCACTATCAATATACCATTTTGTATCATATTGCTCGTCACATAGTACCTGCATTTAATTAAAGAATTTAGGTACCCAAGGCTTTTTGGGTCCTTGGTTATTAGTTTGAACCAAGGACTGGATTTTAGAACTTAAAGCCAAGTTCGAATTTTTGCTATTATACTATCAATTAAATCAACATCATTATCTAAAGATATTAAAATATAATTTTTCGATAGTTTTGGATTTTCATTAAATTGCACCTCAGGCTTCTCAAATCTTGTTAATTTGTTGATTGATTTCCATCTCTGTACCGGAATATTTGAATATTGAGAAGATAAACTTCTAGTTGTTGACTCATTCAAATACTGTTCATAAGTTGTTTTGATCTGAACTTGAGAAAACCTCCCAGACTGATACCTTTTGCCTTGTCCTTCAAGCCAATTATTGATAGAATGAATTTCTGATTTTTCATTTGAACACAAAACTTTTGTTGGTTTTGTGATTGAAGGATTTGGAAATTTTGTCTTTTGTGGAGTAAATGTAACTTTTGATTTGAAAGTGTTGTTTGGAACTTGATCACTAGTCGTTGATTTTCGAACATTCTTAAGTTTTTGATCATTCACAACCTGGTGTAATTTCTCACACTTTCGAATGTTATCAAATTTTCAAATATGTGCACCTTTTTGGTTTATTGGAAATTTGTCTATTACAATCATTGGATGATGAAAAGATGTGTCTTTTTGTTTTTCTATGACAATTGGTTTTTGAGAACTCTTTGAGAATTTACATTTTAAAACACTAACTGTCTCATACGAAACTTTGGATTTAGTCAGAGCGGGTTTTTTGTTAGACACCACTTGCCAAAAAATTACTTTTCGTGCCTTTCTTTTTGAAACTTTGTGTTCTTTTGAAAAGTTGTTAACAAGCACTTTGAATTCGTTTGAATTGAGTTTCACAATTGGAGTTGAATAAACAACTTCTTTTGTAACAACATCTTTTTCTTTTTCTGATTTAACAACCCATTTTTGTTTTGAGTTTTGTTTTGAAAAACATACGTATTCTTAGTGAGATTGTTTTCAACTGTGTTTTGATTTGAGAAGAATCCTTCATCAGTTAAATGCTTATTGTCTTCTTCGACCAATTTGTTGAAATCGGGCTTGACATTCTCAACATTCCCAGTTGTGACAAATACTTGATTTGGAAAAAGTACATCATCTGTACATGTAAAATTCGGATACACGACAATATGAGTTTCAAATAATGAGCACCTTTTTCATTCATCACCTTGTCAAAATTTTCATTTTCTCCATAAACTTGTTCAACAACAACTCTTGGAATTGAAGTTTTAGTTGAAACTTTCTTTTCTGTTTTATAAACATTCGAAGCATTGATTTCGTCCTCCTCATCATCACTACTATCTGTTTGACTATCTCGAACTTCCACATCATCAAAGTCTAAAAATTTCGAAGTAGAGGGTTTTACAACCTTAACCATCGAATCATTAACAATTTCTTTACATTTGGCCTTAGATGTGATGTTAATGATAGACAAATGAGAACAATCAATACTTTTTTCTTCATCAATTTCACTGATTTCACTAAGATTATCCGAATTCTCATCGACATCAGCAAAATTTAGTTGTGAATCAAGTTTTGAATGTTCAGTTCTTTTCAAAATTTTCACTTGTTCATGTTTTGTCAAACTTTCATTAACAATATTAACCAATTCATCAGCATTTAAAAACTCATCTATCTTAACAACGCCATATGCAAACCTATCGTCTGGTACTTTGTTAAAATCAACGATTGTGTTTTCACAATCATATGACATGACATCAACTTTTTGTCTTTTGAATGCAAGAAAAGGTAATAGTTTACAATGTTGTTCTTTGCTAATTTAAGAAGAATGATGTAATGCTATTAATTTTGCATACAACCGTTTTGCAGAATTACAATAGATGTTAACTTAAGCCAACAACATTCTTACATCTTTATCTGGATTCTATCTATCATGATTGACATTTCCTAATTGCAACTCTAGATACTCTACCCTGCAACGTTTCGTTTCTAGCAACTTTTGAGTCTCTAGCAATTGATTATTAAGTTTCTTTGCCTCATTACTAGCAGACACAAAAATAGCATCAAAGTACGCAACAGTATCATCAAAAGCAATTATTTCAGAATCATATGCATGTAAAGGAATATTGAAAGATTCGAGTATAGAGCGTACCTTTGTTTTCATTGGAGATTTGTCACTTGACTTCGAAACAAAGCAATGTCCAGATATCTCTTCTTCTTCTCCATCCTCAAATTCTGCAAACATGGCACCATGAGTAGGATGTCTCATCCCCTCATCATCAGATCCGGATGACCAAATCTGATAAGTACCACTTTCTTCATCTTCATTCTCTCCTCTTCCATAATAGACAATCCCTTGGCCTTCTCACGAACTTCCTCCAGTTTTTTAGCATAGTATGCTTCGTCCTTCACTCTATTCTGCTTTTCCTCTTTCTTTCGAAGCATACAACCAATTGCAAAGAGATTCGCACCATTACAGTTACGACAATCTATACCAGAATCTCCTTTCAATTTCTTTTCTGCCTTAAACTCTTTCACCTTGCCATCATTCTTCTCAGGCTTTTCAAATTTCTTTTTCTCTTCTACACCAGACTTCGTAAGACTTCCTTTCATCTCACTCTGTTTTCCCTTAGAATTAAAAGGCTTTTTGAAAAACTTCTTAACTCGATTATTCGAACAAAAAGCAATAGCTTCATCATCCGAATTCAAGAGGAACCTTCTTCATCTGAATTCTCCTTTTCCGCAAATTCCACCTCAGACACTTTTGAAACCAGAGCTAGTGGTCCTCCTAAACTCTGTTTTGCTTCTTCCATTATCTCAGACACTTCGCTTTCGTGTGTCTTCAGCTGATTGTAAACATCATTCAAAGAAGAAATATCAAAGCTCTGTTGATTTTTGATCATCATACTAACACTCGTTCGTTCCTTCCTAAGTCCCATAACAAAAGTAAGATTATACTCCATTAGAGACCTTGTGATTCCATAGCGATTACATCTATAGATCAACTCATTCAGGCGATCATATTAAACTTCAATTGTTTCAGTTTCCTTCTGTTTGAACTCTTTTAGCTCAACCAAACATTGCTTAACATAATTGATCTTAGTCTTCTTGCTTCCTTGATACTTTTCCCTGAGAGTATTGCAGATATCCTTAGCAGTTTTACAACCATGAATGTAGTTATAAACAACAGGTGGCAAAGCACCTCTCAATTCTCTCATACAATGCTTTTCGTGTTTTCCAGTCTTGTTTGTTGATCTTCAACAGCAGAAGTAGTTCCAGATGAACCAATATTTTGAACATTCGATGGAGGTTGAATGGTTCCCTTGATGCAATTCCACAACTCTTCATCCAGACCATTTAAGTAGTCTTCCATACGATCAACCCACTGATCGTAGTATTCTGAAATTAGCATTGGAATTTTGGTTGATGATCCGAGCAGATGAGAATACGAAGTCATTGTGTTCATGTTGAAGTTCGCCATTGATGAACACACGAGAAAAAATTCAGAAATCACAGAAAACTTGATGAATTTGAGATTTGATCAAACGAATTGATCAAAAACTTATAATCGATCACCCGATTATACAATTTGAATGCAGAATCTAATCAAATCTGTAGATCAGATGTGATTTTCAGAACCAAAAGCGCGGAAACTTTTGAGACAAAAAAATGACTCAAAATCAGATGATTCATATGGAAAATCAAATCAATGCAGTTTGATTCCTGCTCTGATGCCAATTGTAGAAGAATTATATACGAGAAATCGATTAAGAACAAGATTAATCAATATAATGAACTCAGAAAGTAAATAAGATTTTGAAGCTTCTATTACTCTCAGTAAGCTTGATTACAAAACATAGACTACAAATTTTGGAAAACTCATTAGTCTAAACCAAAGCTTAGTCCCTATTTATAGGGAACATGAGAGTACAAAAAATACTAAGTCTGGAACCTTTATGCTTCGAACAAAAGAGATTTAGTAAATACATTACATATGAAATAGACTAAACACAATTCGACTCTTTACAAGACTTCGACCCGTATAATACTTCTTCTTATATATCTTGGTTTCTTTCAGGTTTAAATTTTCTTCTCATTTGGTGTATTGTCCTAAAAGATGGGCCAGTGTTAAGTTTATGAGTTATTATGCTTTTGTCAATACTTGTCATGTCCTCATGTTTCCATGCAAATGTTTTTCTTTTAGCATTGAGGAACTTTACAAGATCATATTTGATTTTTTCAATCATTGAGGATCCTATGAGAAATTTGGCTTCAGGATCCTCAAGCTTCAAGGGTACTAGTTTTATGTCATGCTCTCTTGCTTCTAAAACGTCTCGTGCCTCCTGCTTTAATTGCTATGTTTTTTGTGGTATTGTTGAGGATTTCATTGAGATCTTGTAGCATTCCTTGGATTCTTGTTGGTCTCCTATGATCTTCAATGTCCCCCATGGGGTGGGCATCTTCTTGCAATGATGGTACGTTGATAAGGCGTCCTTCATTTCATGGATCCATGGCCTACCTAATACGACATTAGAAGAAGATAATGTATCGATTATGCAAAAACATTGAACATAATTTACTCTTTCTATGAAGATTGGTAGCTTTATCTCACTAATGGTGTGTTTAGTTTCTCTGCTGAAGCCGATCAGTACTAAGGATCTTGTAACTATCTCAGATTATGGGAAGCTCATTCTTTTTAATGCATCTAGGAGTATGATGTTTACCGAGGGTCCTTCATCGAGGAGGATCTTTCTGACGTAGTGGTTGGAAATATAAAGAGTAATCACTAGTTTGTCAAGATGAGGATCTTGGACGTCTAGCCTGTCCGTTTCGCTGAAGATGTTCTCCTTTTGGTTTGTGATCGTTATGATTTTTCGTGGTCCTTTTTCTTTCTCCGTTTTGGAAACCTTGGCATGCCTTTTTGCCGCAGAGTAGGAGGTACCACAAATTTCAGACCCTCCATAGATCATGTTGATCACCTTAGCGTCAGTCCGGGGGGGGGGGGGGGGGGGATCCTGGTGTTTCGAGGATCTTCTGGGGATCCTAGTCTTATTCTTTGGAATTTTCTCTTCTTCTCCCAAGCATCTCTTTAAGATATCCTTATTCCGGAAAGTAGCTGATTTCCTTTCTGAGAGCTATGCAATCCTCTGTGACGCGACCAAAGTCCTCATGATATGCATACTATTTGGACTTATCCTTCTAAGCAATGGATTTTTCTCCTTTCCTTGGCCATCTGGCTTTGTCTCCAAGATCCGGCATGGAAAAGATTACACCTGAAATATCCATAGAAAAACAATAATCAGTAATTTTAGGGAAATCTTCATCATCCCCCTCATCTTCAAGGGAATTAACCCTATGATGGTCGCGTTTGGAGTAATGCTTGACCTATAGGATCTTAGGTCCAAGGAGTCGTCCTTCCTATTAGGGTGATCATAGGAACATAGTGGGTTGCCCCTTTTTTGGATCTCCTTGTCTTCTTCGAGTCAGATGAATCTCAATGCCCTGCTCCAGCTTTCATCCAATCTCCTACATGGGGTCATTACGAGATCATCGTAGAAGGGAGAATCTTTCTTTAATCCCATTTTGAAGGCTTCGACTGCATTTTCCATTTCAATATTGGGGATGTTCAAGGCTTCTCTGCCAATCCCGTTCACACAAGTCCTAAGGGATTCCTAAGGATTCTGAACAACTCGATAGAGATCACTATTGATCTTTTCGAATCTCCTGCTGGAAGAGAACTGGTTATTAAATAAATTAATCAAATGAACAATGACGAGATTAAATAAGGATGGACATTAAGGATCCATTTTAGGGCAGATGTCACACCCCAAAACCAAGAACGGCGGAAACGTTCTGGGGCGGAGGACGTCATGTATAATATCAACAACAATGAAAAGTAGTAAACAAGCAACAACATCATCCATTGCATTAATAATATAATTATTATACAACTGTGTTCTGTCAAATTTTGATAAACACTAAAGCATAAATCAAAATGAAAGATAAGTCTTGAACAAGCTCCGTCTTCCTTTCTCCTTGCATCGGTACCTGTCTATGATGACCTGAGGATACAAGTAATTTTGAAAGCGAGTATCAACTTTGAAGCTGGTGAGATCATAAGTATTTAGTGTCTTAATTCGTATGTAAGAATTTGTAATTATATGTATTGTAAGTAGTGAAAGTGTATATGAACTGTAAGTGTTCGAAAAACCCTAGAATCCCTATGATTCCTACTAATATATGAAGGTGTCTTCTACCAAGACCTAACTGTTCTGAATGTATGTCTCTTGTAAGAGTATGTATGCTCCCAAGTATAACTATCATTATCCAAAAATATAGTTTCTACATTACCATGCGTCGTGTGAATGTTCACGAAGTGAATGTAATGGGAAAAATGAAATAGTACTATGGTGTAGTGCTATAAGAACTACTGCCGTACTAACTACCTTAAACTGGATTTATATTAAGGCATTATGTGACAAATTGCACCATACTATCGACTAGTAACAACGACATAATGAATGGTCGTAATAACGGAATGACGTTTGGCACCCGCAGACCTGCAGGTCCGGCTGTAGCTAGCAGCAAGGTGTAGGATTGTCAATCTAGTATAGAACTATACGCAAACTCACGCTCTCCCTTCAAGAGACTCTGGCTACAACTCGAGTCATGAAATTTAAGTCATGCTTCGATTTAAATCACAATAATTAACGTATTCTTGTATATGTAATGTAATGAACTGTTCTAGCTGTAATGTACGTGCTCTCTACCTAGCAAGTATAGTAATGTAATGAACTGTTCTAGCTGTAATGTATGTGCTCTCTACCTAGCAAGTATAGTAATGTAATGAACTGTTCTAGTTGTAATGTAAGTGCTCTCTACCTAGCAAGTATAGTAATGTAATCATCCTAGTATAGTTGTATATGTTCTCTTCCTAGTATAGCTGTATATGTAATGTACTGTCATGTTCTAGAAAGTATTGACTCATGAATGAACTGACTCATTGTATGATATCGTGTTCTAGTAATTGTTCTAGTATCTTCCTAAACTACCCATATGGTAGTTTATTAGTGATCTAACTGGTACGTATGAACATGGATGTATACCCTTGCTACCCAAGGGCATGGGATGAACTGGAAGGACCTTTTATGACTATATATGTACACATGATATATAACTAATATTTAAACGACTTTCGGACGAGTACCCGATATCCCACCAGACCACATCTCAAGCGCGAAAAGGAAATAGGGTGGATAACCTTCCTAAGTCTTTTAAACATTTCTTATATAACTATACATATAGAGTCATGCAATTTATAATATAAAAGCATAAATAAGTTTTGTAAGACATTTGAAACATAAATATTATTTTAAGAAAAGATCGACTTGATGTCAATCTATAAAAGAATTTGAAGGCATAAGTTTGATAAAACAGTTTAGTATAAGGAAACATTTGTTTGAAACACAGTTGTAAACAAGTTTGAAAGGTAATGTACAGAGTAAGATGCACAGTGCAATAAGGAGTTTAAGACATATATTATGTTTATAAAAAATCATTTCAAGGGAATTGTTTGGTAAAACGGCTAATGAGTAGCCAAATCATTTGAATGGTGTATATTAATCACATGTGATTGATGTATAACTAGCATTATTCTACTTACTAATCACATGTGATTGACATAATAAGTAGCATGATTCTACTTGTATCCCCCCCCCCATAAAACATTTAAAAATAGTTTAAAACATTAGTTAAGGGGTATGAACTCACCTGCAGTAAGTGACCGGAATTGAACAGACTGTTATCGTACGGAAGGATCGGACAAGTGCTTGGAGTCAAGTGAAGACTTAGACACACACAATGATCCTAATTACATATGAAAACATATGTATTTAAATAATTAGTGATTAAAAAACTAATTATACAGGTATAAACATTTAACCGCGAGGAAAACACTTTTGGTCAAGTGCTGGAAGGCTAATGGGTTGCAACAAAGGAGTGCAATGCCCCTAATGGAAGTTTATGGTCTAATGACCATGTTCTTTGGAGTTTACGGCCCAGGGGAGTAATCTCCTGGCCGTAAACTCTCAACCAAGGCTCTAAATGGTGCTTAGGATTATTACAACTCTAGTGGTGAATTGTTTCAAGGCTATAACAAGTGTTTGGGTACCATAATAACTCCTTTGGGGAGTTTACGGCCCAGAGACCATATTCCTTTGGATTTTATGGCCGTAAACTCCCTTAGGAGGGTTCTTATGGTGTTTTCAAGTCTCAAACATTTCTAGGTAATGATCTATGTTGGGTTCTAGGCATAAGGAAGGAGTTAGGGTGTCATTTGAACCCTTTATAGGTGTTTACGGCCCAAGAGTTTATCTTGGCCGTAAACTCCTTTTTCCTTGTGATTCCTTATGTTTTCTTGGCTTTAAACACTTTAGGGTACTTGTCCTAATTGAAGTCTAAGCTTTAGGAGGTGTTTCAAAGCATTTTTGGCATGTTCAAGGGAGTTTACGGCCTAATATATTCTTGGGCCGTGAACTCCCAAACTTGGGTGTTTCTTGGTTGATTTCATGTTCCTAAAATAAGTAGAATACTTTCTAGGCATTTGTTTAAGGCTATGGAGGACCCTAGGCACACTTTGGTGCCCTTACTTAGTGTTTACGGCCCAAGAGCATTTCCTTGGCCGTAAACTCCCTTTAAGGGGTGTTCTTGGTTGTTTTCTAGCCTCAAATGATCATACATATTATCCAAAACTAGTTGCCTAACAAGGAAATGGGACTAGATGGCCTTTAAGCTTCATTTTGGAGTTTACTCCCCAAGAATGTTCTTGGGCGGTAAACTCCCGGATCTCATTTATTTAACCTACAATCTATGTTAATAGGCATAAAACAAGCATTATACCACAACTAGAGAAGTGTACTCACGATTTGGGATGAAAACCCGAAGATCCGTGAGAGAGAAAACAGCTTTTCTCTAGTTGGAAATGTGAATAATGAATGAATTTAGTTCATAAATCTATTTATAGTCCTGAAATATTTTTGGCAGAAAATATTTTTATTCCTGGAAAGAACTCTAAGGTCCTAGAGTCTTGGAATAATAGTGTTGCACAAAACCCTAGTGCATCCACTCTCCTAATATCTCCTTAAGTGTAAAATCCTGAAAACTGCCAAACTTATACTCGAAATCTGAGTTTTCACTGTAACCGTTCTAACTTATATTGGATTGAAATGGTTTGTTCAGAATGGAAATTTCGGGTTGTCACATCATCCCCCTGTTGAAGGGAATTTCGTCCCGAAATTAGAATTTAGGCAAGGAAGTATGTACGAATGATCGAGTCGTGAGGAGGAAACTTCCTAATCGATTGGTTCTGGCGCACCTAAGTGAAATCGGGTTCTTGGTTGGCATTCCAACAAACCTTCACTAACTGGCGACGGCGTTGCTTCGTTCACTTGATCTCTCGGTCGAGGGTCACTACGGTTCTAATACGAAGGCGAGGATCTCGACGAGTGGACTTACAGGAGTCCTAACGGAAAGGTATGGTTTCACGATCGAGATGCGAAGAGTAGGATGTACGTTACTGAGTTAGCAGAGTATGTCTGGTTTGTGCGAGGCACAGGACCGATTCTGATAAGAATCTCGGAGGTCCTGTCTATCTTGGATTTAGCTTTCCACGCTTTACGAAGCGTATTAAGCCATTCCCAAAGTGAGTTATCCTAAAGAACTTGGTCACTCACTTGGAATTTCTAAGGTTCCTTTTCTTGTGTAACTTCTTAGTCAATGGCCACCCCTTGCTGGGTCAAAGTCGTACGAGTTTCTATAGCTTGCGAGGAGTTCTGAAGGAACTAAGGTGGTAGGTCGGTAAGACCTAGAATTTGGCGAAAGACTGCCGGCGTCTCTGGTGTCGATAAATGCTCAATGGTTTTGACAAATTGAAAGAGTGCTCATAATTTCTCACATTACTAACAGTGTGTCATAGAAATTTGACTCTTCAATTTCAAAGCTCGTGCCTAGAGAACTTCGCTAAAGTTCCTCTGTAGGAAATGTATCCCTGGGTTTTCTTCTTACTACGAGGGTAGATAAGTAAGTCATTACATGGAGAAATGACGAACTGATCCAAGTAAGAAAGACGTAACCCTCTTCATTTAGCTCATGAAAACTATGGGCGTATTGGTCCTATCCGAAGGGTATCACTACGGACTCGAAGTGTCCGCATCGAATTTGGAAGATAGTCTTCCGGACATCCTTCCCTAACACTCGAACTGGTGATATTCGGATCTCAGATCCATTTTTGGAAGTAGTTTCTTTCCCTGCGTTTGCTCAACTATTACGTCTACGCAAGGCAGAGATAACTATTTCTAATGAAAATCTTGACGGAGTCCTCGATATCCGAGGCACATACGATGCAATCCGTCGATATCTGGGAGGATATGACCGGGGTTCTCTAGGGTGAGAAACCTAGTCTTCTAATTCTCTTTCTGTGTAGTTCGTTAAGTTGTTTGTACTGTTCTGGTACCTCCGTTGGTGTTTAAACTATAGGGTGATCTGTTTACGGGAGTCGTACTGGGTTATAAGTTTGTTCACATGACGATGTGATTACTCGTAGACTTAAGCAGTTCTCCGTCCTGAAGTTCATATTAGAATTCATACATGGTTTCACAATCACAACTTCGGGTATACGAGTCGTATATAATTAAGGTTGAAAAGGTAGTCGAATAACTGATTCTTCTTTAAGCTCACATCCCATCGGGGAAAAAGAAGTTAAAGTGGAATCATCAATTCTAAACCTGTAGAAGCTTGATTATATATCACCCTTATGTATACCTTCCTCAGTGATAGATCAATCGCATGAATCCTTGGATTAAACTTGACGTACTGCACGAGTGGTACTTCGGGGTTTCTTCGGAAACGAAAGGAACTATGAGGTACTGCATGCATGAGTACTTCGGTGTTCTGATATGACGGCCTCGCTGGAATAGCGATCTAGAAGAAATAGATGTATGTATGAAGCTGTTTTCGTGAAGAACAAATTGAATTGAGTCGTATGATAATGTCGGAATCATACTAAAACTTAAAGACATTATATTTGAACATAAGACGTTTACAGACAAAACGCAACCGTGCAACCATGAACAGAGTTACAGTACTTTAGACTTACATCAAGACCATTGCTGCGAATAAGGTATACTACAAAAGACAAGTATACGCAGCACGAGCATCCTTATACAGACAGGATCTCGCAAAAAGGTAACACTCTAGTTGCACTAGATATGGATAGTTTATAAGTCTGTTACAACGAAACGCCTAAATTACATTAACGTGGTTCCGGAGTAGGCTCTCCTGCAGCTGTGATCCTGAGAATTCTCCCATCTGCGCCAGAGTTCTTTGCTATCGGGCAATCTTTCTTGAAGTGCCCTATCTCCGCGCATTGGTGGCATGACTGGCTAGTACTAGTTTTGGTGATGGGATTTCGGTGTTTAGCCAGTGTTATGTGGACACGAGTACCTTCCTCGTTACTCCACTTTGAAAATTGCTTCTTAAATCGTTTGGCGTTATAACTAATCTTGTGTGCAGGGTTAGTCCCAATGAAAGGGACTTGATTGATGGGTCATGCCGGTGCTCCACAGTCACGAGCATGGTGCCCTATGTTTAGGCAATTGCAACACTGCATCTCATGGCAAGCCCCATGATGATGGAAACTACACCTATCACACTTCGGGAGTTTTCCCTCGTATGGCCTGCTCGGTACGGGAACGGCAGGGGTTTCCACTTGCTGCTGTTGTATAGCCAGCTTTTGGGATCTCTTGCGTTCTTTCCGGGCTTGACGCTTTCGTTTCTTGTTTTCTGTTTTTCGGCTTTGCGAGCCTGTGACTGTTACTGTTTGGCGACCTCCTGGATGGATACCACGATTGGAAACTTCATTCCCATCAGCAGCATTGACTGTGCTATTAGCGGTACGGTGCGCAAGGACCGCGGTTACGGCAGCCACCACGGCAGCTGTAACTGTTGTTTGAAAGGTAGCGGCGTCCATAGGAAAAGCGGAGGTTTCCCTGTTCGACTGATTGCTTCCGGATGATGACATGATTCTGTAATATGAAAGATAAGGATTTTGTGAGCGATTCTGGTTGACCCTGATGTACTTAGATTGTTCATGTAAAGAGTAAGAGTATGTTCTCGAAAGTTTGACCTACATCCCTATGATGCAGTCCTAGTACAGAATGAAAGTATGTTCGCGAAGGTTTGACCTACATCCCTATGATGCAGTCCTAGTAATGAGTAGAGGTAAGTTCTTAGAATGGTCTCAAAACGTTTGTAGTTCAAGCCGAGGTATCGTGGGTTGGTGAATAACAAGATCCAACCACTGAAAGAGACTTGGAAATGTCTCCGGAGATAAATCACTATAGTCCAATGACTTGACTAAAGCATATTTTAGATAGACCCCAATGAAAGTATGATAAGAGTACTTGAATGAAGAATGACACAAAAGTTAGCCGACTGTCCATATTTTTTTGATATTCACGGTGTAAAGATTCTGGAAAATGACCTTGTAAAGGTCTTACATCATATCAACAGAAGATAGTTCCTGACAGCATAAAAACCTAACTAAAGTACTTACGGTACAAGATAATTTCATAGAAAATGCCACATCAGGCATTGACAGAAAACACGATTTCCTTTTATAAGGAAAATAAAGTAAAGCGTCTACTACTGGCGACGGTCATCTTTCTGGTGAATTCTCAGTTCAGCCAGTTGACGTTCCACGTCAAATAGGTGTCTGTTGTACACCCTATAGCGTACTCGAAGTTCCATGAATTCGGCTCGTGATTCAGCTAGGGTTTGAAGCAGGGTTTCGTGGTTTCTCTCTGATCTCTCATGAGCATCTTCTAGACGAATGGTGCGGAGGGAATGCATTTTATCATCAGCGACAACTTCGGTAATCTGATGTAGGGCTGTCCTGCCTTGAATCTCATTTCGGGTCACTCTGCGGGCTAATATTGGCAAGACTATCTGCTGAGCCCCCATTGTTCAAGTCGCAAAAGCTTCGGTCGCCATTAAATGGCATAGACTGATCTTGTCCTTGGCTCCATGTTTCCAAGCATTCCACTCACTCAGGGTCGGGCCATGAAAAGCCGGACGAGGGTTAGGAATTAGAAAGGGAGTTGCTCGGGGTAGGTTCTCAACCTCTGGTTCGGAGTTAGCATCGTACGAAAGGTCTTTATCATGGTGATCATTCAAGGGGAACGGGATGATCATTCTCTGGTTCTTCTCCAAACCAACCAGCTATGACTTCATTCGGAAGATACTGGTTGCCGAGGGGATGGAGTCCAGCTATGTTTTCTATGCGAGAATTTAGGGTAAGAGAATAATTATTAGACGAACTATCTAGATAATTATTTAGAAGACCTTCATTAGTTACATCGCTATTTGTGAAGTGCATACCAGCTATGTGTAATCTAAACAGGATAGACTTTCGAATAAGTGACCTTAATTCCAAATTCACACAGAATAGGGGTAAGGCAAAATTATCACAGATTCTAAGTCTATAACATCCTAATTACATATAGCCTCAGTGTATCCACTTAGCAAGTATCAACTTAGTAATGAAGATCCCGTTTTAGTTATCAAGTATAAAGTACTTATAGTAACACCAAATACTCCTATAGTATTTTAATTTTAATGTTATGTTATATTGTTCTCATTGTGTTAGGGTTGGTAAGATTTTAGCATTGTTGCAACCACACACTTAAACTTAGGCACATGCTAGTCAACCCTCGGATAATATAGGTGATCAGGCTATATCTTCCCAGTTTTGACCATATGTCTCTAAGCCCACTTGTGTTGCCCAACAATCGTAATTCTTTTGTACTGTCCTAGTGACACCGATTTTAGTATGAATGCAGGCACGTATACTTTATTAAATATTTTATTATTTAAAGTATAAACTCTTGGTCAGAGTATTTTTTTTTAATCCCTTATGTATTTATAGTTAGTATATCTCTTATGGGTTGATATACTTAATTCACTAAAAACAATGCTCTGATACCAATCTGTCACACCCCAAAACCAAGAACGGCGGAAACATTCTGGGGCGGAGGACGTCATGTATAATATCAACAACAATGTAAAGTAGTAAACAAGCAACAACATCATCCATTGCATTAATAATATAATTATTATACAAATGTGTTCTGTCAAATTTTGATAAACACTAAAGCATAAATCAAAATGAAAGATAAGTCTTGAACAAGCTCCGTCTTCCTTTCTCCTTGCATCGGTACCTGTCTATGATGACCTGAGGATACAAGTAATTTTGAAAGCGAGTATCAGCTTTGAAGCTGGTGAGATCATAAGTATTTAGTGTCTTAATTCGTATGTAATTATTTGTATGTAAGAATTTGTAAGTATATTTATTGTAAGTAGTGAAAGTGTATATGAACTGTAAGGGTTTGAAAAACCCTATAATCCCTATGATTCCTACTAGTATATGAAGGTGTCTTCTACCAAGACCTAACTGTTCTGAATGTATGTCTCTTGTAAGAGTATGTATGTTCCCAAGTATAACTATCATTATCCAAAAATATAGTTTCTACATTACCGTGCGTCGTGTGAATGTTCACGAAGTGAATATAATGGGAAAAATGAAATAGTACTATGGTGTAGTGCTATAAGAACTACTGCCGTACTAACTACCTTAAACCGGATTTATATTAAGGCATTATGTGATAAATTGCACTATACTATCGACTAGTAACAACGACATAATGAATGGTCGTAATAACGGAATGACGTTTGGCACCCGCAGACCTGCAGGTCCGGCTGTAGCTAGCAGCAAGGTGTAGGATTGTCAATCTAGTATAGATCTATACGCAAACTCACGCTCTCCCTTCAAGAGACTCTGGCTACAACTCGAGTCATGAAATTTAAGTCATGCTTCGATTTAAATCACAATAATTAACGTATTCTTGTATATGTAATGTAATGAACTGTTCTAGTTGTAATGTACGTGCTCTCTACCTAGCAAGTATAGTAATGTAATGAACTGTTCTAGCTGTAATGTATGTGCTCTCTACCTAGCAAGTATAGTAATGTAATGAACTGTTCTAGTTGTAATGTAAGTGCTCTCTACCTAGCAAGTATAGTAATGTAATCATCCTAGTATAGTTGTATATGTTCTCTTCCTAGTATAGTTGTATATGTAATGTACTGTCATGTTCTAGAAAGTATTGACTCATGAATGAACTGACTCATTGTATGATATCGTGTTCTAGTAATTGTTCTAGTATCTTCCTAAACTACCCATATGGTAGTTTATTAGTGATCTAACTGGTACGTATGAACATGGATGTATACCCTTGCTACCCAAGGGCATGGGATGAACTGGAAGGACCTTTTATGACTATATATGTACACATGATATATAACTAATATTTAAACGACTTTCGGACGAGTACCCGATATCCCACCAGACCACATCTCAAGCGCGAAAAGGAAATAGGGTGGATAACCTTCCTAAGTCTTTTAAACATTTCTTATATAACTATACATATAGAGTCATGCAATTTATAATATAAAAGCATAAATAAGTTTTGTAAGACATTTGAAACATAAATATTATTTTAAGAAAAGATCGACTTGATGTCAATCTATAAAACAATTTGAAGGCATAAGTTTGATAAAACAGTTTAGTATAAGGAAACATTTGTTTGAAACACAGTTGTAAACAAGTTTGAAAGGTAATGTACAGAGTAAGATGCACAGTGCAATAAGGAGTTTAAGACATATATTATGTTTATAAAAAATCATTTCAAGGAAATTGTTTGGTAAAACGGCTAATGAGTAGCCAAATCATTTGAATGGTGTATATTAATCACATGTGATTGATGTATAACTAGCATTATTCTACTTACTAATCACATGTGATTGACATAATAAGTAGCATGATTCTACTTGTATCCCCCCCCCCATAAAACATTTAAAAATAGTTTAAAACATTAGTTAAGGGGTATGAACTCACCTGCAGTAAGTGACCGGAATTGAACAGACTGTTATCGTACGGAAGGATCGGACAAGTGCTTGGAGTCAAGTGAAGACTTAGACACACACAATGATCCTAATTACATATGAAAACATATGTATTTAAATAATTAGTGATTAAAAAACTAATTATACAGGTATAAACATTTAACCGCGAGGAAAACACTTTTGGTCAAGTGCTGGAAGGCTAATGGGTTGCAACAAAGGAGTGCAATGCCCCTAATGGAAGTTTATGGTCTAATGACCATGTTCTTTGGAGTTTACGGCCCAGGGGAGTAATCTCCTGGCCGTAAACTCTCAACCAAGGCTCTAAATGGTGCTTAGGATTATTACAACTCTAGTGGTGAATTGTTTCAAGGCTATAACAAGTGTTTGGGTACCATAATAACTCCTTTGGGGAGTTTACGGCCCAGAGACCATATTCCTTTGGATTTTATGGCCGTAAACTCCCTTAGGAGGGTTCTTATGGTGTTTTCAAGTCTCAAACATTTCTAGGTAATGATCTATGTTGGGTTCTAGGCATAAGGAAGGAGTTAGGGTGTCATTTGAACCCTTTATAGGTGTTTACGGCCCAAGAGTTTATCTTGGCCGTAAACTCCTTTTTCCTTGTGATTCCTTATGTTTTCTTGGCTTTAAACACTTTAGGGTACTTGTCCTAATTGAAGTCTAAGCTTTAGGAGGTGTTTCAAAGCATTTTTGGCATGTTCAAGGGAGTTTACGGCCTAATATATTCTTGGGCCGTGAACTCCCAAACTTGGGTGTTTCTTGGTTGATTTCATGTTCCTAAAATAAGTAGAATACTTTCTAGGCATTTGTTTAAGGCTATGGAGGACCCTAGGCACACTTTGGTGCCCTTACTTAGTGTTTACGGCCCAAGAGCATTTCCTTGGCCGTAAAATCCCTTTAAGGGGTGTTCTTGGTTGTTTTCTAGCCTCAAATGATCATACATATTATCCAAAACTAGTTGCCTAACAAGGAAATGGGACTAGATGGCCTTTAAGCTTCATTTTGGAGTTTACTCCCCAAGAATGTTCTTGGGCGGTAAACTCCCGGATCTCATTTATTTAACCTACAATCTATGTTAATAGGCATAAAACAAGCATTATACCACAACTAGAGAAGTGTACTCACGATTTGGGATGAAAACCCGAAGATCCGTGAGAGAGAAAACAACTTTTCTCTAGTTGGAAATGTGAATAATGAATGAATTTAGTTCATAAATCTATTTATAGTCCTGAAATATTTTTGGCAGAAAATATTTTTATTCCTGGAAAGAACTCTAAGGTCCTAGAGTCTTGGAATAATAGTGTTGCACAAAACCCTAGTGCATCCACTCTCCTAATATCTCCTTAAGTGTAAAATCCTGAAAACTGCCAAACTTATACTCGAAATCTGAGTTTTCACTGTAACCGTTCTAACTTATATTGGATTGAAATGGTTTGTTCAGAATGGAAATTTCGGGTTGTCACATCATCCCCCTGTTGAAGGGAATTTCGTCCCGAAATTAGAATTTAGGCAAGGAAGTATGTACGAATGATCGAGTCGTGAGGAGGAAACTTCCTAATCGATTGGTTCTGGCGCACCTAAGTGAAATCGGGTTCTTGGTTGGCATTCCAACAAACCTTCACTAACTGGCGACGGCGTTGCTTCGTTCACTTGATCTCTCGGTCGAGGGTCACTACGGTTCTAATACGAAGGCGAGGATCTCGACGAGTGGACTTACAGGAGTCCTAACGGAAAGGTATGGTTTCACGATCGAGATGCGAAGAGTAGGATGTACGTTACTGAGTTAGCGGAGTATGTCTGGTTTGTGCGAGGCACAGGACCGATTCTGATAAGAATCTCGGAGGTCCTGTCTATCTTGGATTTAGCTTTCCACGCTTTACGAAGCGTATTAAGCCATTCCCAAAGTGAGTTATCCTAAAGAACTTGGTCACTCACTTGGAATTTCTAAGGTTCCTTTTCTTGCGTAACTTCTTAGTCAATGGCCACCCCTTGCTGGGTCAAAGTCGTATGAGTTTCTATAGCTTGCGAGGAGTTCTGAAGGAACTAAGGCGGTAGGTCGGTAAGACCTAGAATTTGGCGAAAGACTGCCGGCGTCTCTGGTGTCGATAAATGCTCAATGGTTTTGACAAATTGAAAGAGTGCTCATAATTTCTCACATTACTAACAGTGTGTCATAGAAATTTGACTCTTCAATTTCAAAGCTCGTGCCTAGAGAACTTCGCTAAAGTTCCTCTGTAGGAAATGTATCCCTGGGTTTTCTTCTTACTACGAGGGTAGATAAGTAAGTCATTACATGGAGAAATGACGAACTGATCCAAGTAAGAAAGACGTAACCCTCTTCATTTAGCTCATGAAAACTATGGGCGTATTGGTCCTATCCGAAGGGTATCACTACGGACTCGAAGTGTCCGCATCGAATTTGGAAGATAGTCTTCCGGACATCCTTCCCTAACACTCGAACTGGTGATATTCGGATCTCAGATCCATTTTTGGAAGTAGTTTCTTTCCCTGCGTTTGCTCAACTATTACGTCTACGCAAGGCAGAGATAACTATTTCTAATGAAAATCTTGACGGAGTCCTCGATATCCGAGGCACATACGATGCAATCCGTCGATATCTGGGAGGATATGACCGGGGTTCTCTAGGGTGAGAAACCTAGTCTTCTAATTCTCTTTCTGTGTAGTTCGTTAAGTTGTTTGTACTGTTCTGGTACCTCCGTTGGTGTTTAAACTATAGGGTGATCTGTTTACGGGAGTCGTACTGGGTTATAAGTTTGTTCACATGACGATGTGATTACTCGTAGACTTAAGCAGTTCTCCGTCCTGAAGTTCATATTAGAATTCATACATGGTTTCACAATCACAACTTCGGGTATACGAGTCGTATATAATTAAGGTTGAAAAGGTAGTCGAATAACTGATTCTTCTTTAAGCTCACATCCCATCGGGGAAAAAGAAGTTAAAGTGGAATCATCAATTCTAAACCTGTAGAAGCTTGATTATATATCACCCTTATGTATACCTTCCTCAGTGATAGATCAATCGCATGAATCCTTGGATTAAACTTGACGTACTGCACGAGTGGTACTTCGGGGTTTCTTCGGAAACGAAAGGAACTATGAGGTACTCCATGCATGAGTACTTCGGTGTTCTGATATGACAGCCTCGCTGGAATAGCGATCTAGAAGAAATAGATGTATGTATGAAGCTGTTTTCGTGAAGAACAAATTGAATTGAGTCGTATGATAATGTCGGAATCATACTAAAACTTAAAGACATTATATTTGAACATAAGACGTTTACAGACAAAACGCAACCGTGCAACCATGAACAGAGTTACAGTACTTTAGACTTACATCAAGACCATTGCTGCGAATAAGGTATACTACAAAAGACAAGTATACGCAGCACGAGCATCCTTATACAGACAGGATCTCGCAAAAAGGTAACACTCTAGTTGCACTAGATATGGATAGTTTATAAGTCTGTTACAACGAAACGCCTAAATTACATTAACGTGGTTCCGGAGTAGGCTCTCCTGCAGCTGTGATCCTGAGAATTCTCCCATCTGCGCCAGAGTTCTTTGCTATCGGGCAATCTTTCTTGAAGTGCCCTATCTCCGTGCATTGGTGGCATGACTGGCTAGTACTAGCTTTGGTGATGGGATTTCGGTGTTTAGCCAGTGTTATGTGGACACGAGTACCTTCCTCGTTACTCCACTTTGAAAATTGCTTCTTAAATCGTTTGGCGTTATAACTAATCTTGTGTGCAGGGTTAGTCCCAATGAAAGGGACTTGATTGATGGGTCATGCCGGTGCTCCACAGTCACGAGCATGGTGCCCTATGTTTAGGCAATTGCAACACTGCATCTCATGGCAAGCCCCATGATGATGGAAACTACACCTATCACACTTCGGGAGTTTTCCCTCGTATGGCCTGCTCGGTACGGGAACGGCAGGGGTTTCCACTTGCTGCTGTTGTATAGCCAGCTTTTGGGATCTCTTGCGTTCTTTCCGGGCTTGACGCTTTCGTTTCTTGTTTTCTGTTTTTCGGCTTTGCGAGCCTGTGACTGTTACTGTTTGGCGACCTCCTGGATGGATACCACGATTGGAAACTTCATTCCCATCAGCAGCATTGACTGTGCTATTAGCGGTACGGTGCGCAAGGACCGCGGTTACGGCAGCCACCACGGCAGCTGTAACTGTTGTTTGAAAGGTAGCGGCGTCCATAGGAAAAGCGGAGGTTTCCCTGTTCGACTGATTGCTTCCGGATGATGACATGATTCTGTAATATGAAAGATAAGGATTTTGTGAGCGATTCTGGTTGACCCTGATGTACTTAGATTGTTCATGTAAAGAGTAAGAGTATGTTCTCGAAAGTTTGACCTACATCCCTATGATGCAGTCCTAGTACAGAATGAAAGTATGTTCGCGAAGGTTTTACCTACATCCCTATGATGCAGTCCTAGTAATGAGTAGAGGTAAGTTCTTAGAATGGTCTCAAAACGTTTGTAGTTCAAGCCGAGGTATCGTGGGTTGGTGAATAACAAGATCCAACCACTGAAAGAGACTTGGAAATGTCTCCGGAGATAAATCACTATAGTCCAATGACTTGACTAAAGCATATTTTAGATAGACCCCAATGAAAGTATGATAAGAGTACTTGAATGAAGAATGACACAAAAGTTAGCCGACTGTCCATATTTTTTTGATATTCACGGTGTAAAGATTCTGGAAAATGACCTTGTAAAGGTCTTACATCATATCAACAGAAGATAGTTCCTGACAGCATAAAAACCTAACTAAAGTACTTACGGTACAAGATAATTTCATAGAAAATGCCACATCAGGCATTGACAGAAAACACGATTTCCTTTTATAAGGAAAATAAAGTAAAGCGTCTACTACTGGCGACGGTCATCTTTCTGGTGAATTCTCAGTTCAGCCAGTTGACGTTCCACGTCAAATAGGTGTCTGTTGTACACCCTATAGCGTACTCGAAGTTCCATGAATTCGGCTCGTGATTCAGCTAGTGTTTGAAGCAGGGTTTCGTGGTTTCTCTCTGATCTCTCATGAGCATCTTCTAGACGAATGGTGCGGAGGGAATGCATTTTATCATCAGCGACAACTTCGGTAATCTGATGTAGGGCTGTCCTGCCTTGAATCTCATTTCGGGTCACTCTGCGGGCTAATATTGGCAAGACTATCTGCTGAGCCCCCATTGTTCAAGTCGCAAAAGCTTCGGTCGCCATTAAATGGCATAGACTGATCTTGTCCTTGGCTCCATGTTTCCAAGCATTCCACTCACTCAGGGTCGGGCCATGAAAAGCCGGACGAGGGTTAGGAATTAGAAAGGGAGTTGCTCGGGGTAGGTTCTCAACCTCTGGTTCGGAGTTAGCATCGTACGAAAGGTCTTTATCATGGTGATCATTCAAGGGGAACGGGATGATCATTCTCTGGTTCTTCTCCAAACCAACCAGCTATGACTTCATTCGGAAGATACTGGTTGCCGAGGGGATGGAGTCCAGCTATGTTTTCTATGCGAGAATTTAGGGTAAGAGAATAATTATTAGACGAACTATCTAGATAATTATTTAGAAGACCTTCATTAGTTACATCGCTATTTGTGAAGTGCATACCAGCTATGTGTAATCTAAACAGGATAGACTTTCGAATAAGTGACCTTAATTCCAAATTCACACAGAATAGGGGTAAGGCAAAATTATCACAGATTCTAAGTCTATAACATCCTAATTACATATAGCCTCAGTGTATCCACTTAGCAAGTATCAACTTAGTAATGAAGATCCCGTTTTAGTTATCAAGTATAAAGTACTTATAGTAACACCAAATACTCCTATAGTATTTTAATTTTAATGTTATGTTATATTGTTCTCATTGTGTTAGGGTTGGTAAGATTTTAGCATTGTTGCAACCACACACTTAAACTTAGGCACATGCTAGTCAACCCTCGGATAATATAGGTGATCAGGCTATATCTTCCCAGTTTTGACCATATGTCTCTAAGCCCACTTGTGTTGCCCAACAATCGTAATTCTTTTGTACTGTCCTAGTGACACCGATTTTAGTATGAATGCAGGCACGTATACTTTATTAAATATTTTATTATTTAAAGTATAAACTCTTGGTCAGAGTATTTTTTTTTAATCCCTTATGTATTTATAGTTAGTATATCTCTTATGGGTTGATATACTTAATTCACTAAAAACAATGCTCTGATACCAATCTGTCACACCCCAAAACCAAGAACGGCGGAAACATTCTGGGGCGGAGGACGTCATGTATAATATCAACAACAATGTAAAGTAGTAAACAAGCAACAACATCATCCATTGCATTAATAATATAATTATTATACAAATGTGTTCTGTCAAATTTTGATAAACACTAAAGCATAAATCAAAATGAAAGATAAGTCTTGAACAAGCTCCGTCTTCCTTTCTCCTTGCATCGGTACCTGTCTATGATGACCTGAGGATACAAGTAATTTTGAAAGCGAGTATCAGCTTTGAAGCTGGTGAGATCATAAGTATTTAGTGTCTTAATTCGTATGTAATTATTTGTATGTAAGAATTTGTAAGTATATTTATTGTAAGTAGTGAAAGTGTATATGAACTGTAAGGGTTTGAAAAACCCTATAATCCCTATGATTCCTACTAGTATATGAAGGTGTCTTCTACCAAGACCTAACTGTTCTGAATGTATGTCTCTTGTAAGAGTATGTATGTTCCCAAGTATAACTATCATTATCCAAAAATATAGTTTCTACATTACCGTGCGTCGTGTGAATGTTCACGAAGTGAATATAATGGGAAAAATGAAATAGTACTATGGTGTAGTGCTATAAGAACTACTGCCGTACTAACTACCTTAAACCGGATTTATATTAAGGCATTATGTGATAAATTGCACTATACTATCGACTAGTAACAACGACATAATGAATGGTCGTAATAACGGAATGACGTTTGGCACCCGCAGACCTGCAGGTCCGGCTGTAGCTAGCAGCAAGGTGTAGGATTGTCAATCTAGTATAGATCTATACGCAAACTCACGCTCTCCCTTCAAGAGACTCTGGCTACAACTCGAGTCATGAAATTTAAGTCATGCTTCGATTTAAATCACAATAATTAACGTATTCTTGTATATGTAATGTAATGAACTGTTCTAGTTGTAATGTACGTGCTCTCTACCTAGCAAGTATAGTAATGTAATGAACTGTTCTAGCTGTAATGTATGTGCTCTCTACCTAGCAAGTATAGTAATGTAATGAACTGTTCTAGTTGTAATGTAAGTGCTCTCTACCTAGCAAGTATAGTAATGTAATCATCCTAGTATAGTTGTATATGTTCTCTTCCTAGTATAGTTGTATATGTAATGTACTGTCATGTTCTAGAAAGTATTGACTCATGAATGAACTGACTCATTGTATGATATCGTGTTCTAGTAATTGTTCTAGTATCTTCCTAAACTACCCATATGGTAGTTTATTAGTGATCTAACTGGTACGTATGAACATGGATGTATACCCTTGCTACCCAAGGGCATGGGATGAACTGGAAGGACCTTTTATGACTATATATGTACACATGATATATAACTAATATTTAAACGACTTTCGGACGAGTACCCGATATCCCACCAGACCACATCTCAAGCGCGAAAAGGAAATAGGGTGGATAACCTTCCTAAGTCTTTTAAACATTTCTTATATAACTATACATATAGAGTCATGCAATTTATAATATAAAAGCATAAATAAGTTTTGTAAGACATTTGAAACATAAATATTATTTTAAGAAAAGATCGACTTGATGTCAATCTATAAAACAATTTGAAGGCATAAGTTTGATAAAACAGTTTAGTATAAGGAAACATTTGTTTGAAACACAGTTGTAAACAAGTTTGAAAGGTAATGTACAGAGTAAGATGCACAGTGCAATAAGGAGTTTAAGACATATATTATGTTTATAAAAAATCATTTCAAGGAAATTGTTTGGTAAAACGGCTAATGAGTAGCCAAATCATTTGAATGGTGTATATTAATCACATGTGATTGATGTATAACTAGCATTATTCTACTTACTAATCACATGTGATTGACATAATAAGTAGCATGATTCTACTTGTATCCCCCCCCCCCATAAAACATTTAAAAATAGTTTAAAACATTAGTTAAGGGGTATGAACTCACCTGCAGTAAGTGACCGGAATTGAACAGACTGTTATCGTACGGAAGGATCGGACAAGTGCTTGGAGTCAAGTGAAGACTTAGACACACACAATGATCCTAATTACATATGAAAACATATGTATTTAAATAATTAGTGATTAAAAAACTAATTATACAGGTATAAACATTTAACCGCGAGGAAAACACTTTTGGTCAAGTGCTGGAAGGCTAATGGGTTGCAACAAAGGAGTGCAATGCCCCTAATGGAAGTTTATGGTCTAATGACCATGTTCTTTGGAGTTTACGGCCCAGGGGAGTAATCTCCTGGCCGTAAACTCTCAACCAAGGCTCTAAATGGTGCTTAGGATTATTACAACTCTAGTGGTGAATTGTTTCAAGGCTATAACAAGTGTTTGGGTACCATAATAACTCCTTTGGGGAGTTTACGGCCCAGAGACCATATTCCTTTGGATTTTATGGCCGTAAACTCCCTTAGGAGGGTTCTTATGGTGTTTTCAAGTCTCAAACATTTCTAGGTAATGATCTATGTTGGGTTCTAGGCATAAGGAAGGAGTTAGGGTGTCATTTGAACCCTTTATAGGTGTTTACGGCCCAAGAGTTTATCTTGGCCGTAAACTCCTTTTTCCTTGTGATTCCTTATGTTTTCTTGGCTTTAAACACTTTAGGGTACTTGTCCTAATTGAAGTCTAAGCTTTAGGAGGTGTTTCAAAGCATTTTTGGCATGTTCAAGGGAGTTTACGGCCTAATATATTCTTGGGCCGTGAACTCCCAAACTTGGGTGTTTCTTGGTTGATTTCATGTTCCTAAAATAAGTAGAATACTTTCTAGGCATTTGTTTAAGGCTATGGAGGACCCTAGGCACACTTTGGTGCCCTTACTTAGTGTTTACGGCCCAAGAGCATTTCCTTGGCCGTAAAATCCCTTTAAGGGGTGTTCTTGGTTGTTTTCTAGCCTCAAATGATCATACATATT
The DNA here is from genome assembly GCF_002870075.4 of Lactuca sativa. Lineage (NCBI taxonomy): Eukaryota > Viridiplantae > Streptophyta > Magnoliopsida > Asterales > Asteraceae > Lactuca > Lactuca sativa. Next base: position 112,928,949 of record NC_056623.2, read on the forward strand.
ATCCAAAACTAGTTGCCTAACAAGGAAATGGGACTAGATGGCCTTTAAGCTTCATTTTGGAGTTTACTCCCCAAGAATGTTCTTGGGCGGTAAACTCCCGGATCTCATTTATTTAACCTACAATCTATGTTAATAGGCATAAAACAAGCATTATACCACAACTAGAGAAGTGTACTCACGATTTGGGATGAAAACCCGAAGATCCGTGAGAGAGAAAACAACTTTTCTCTAGTTGGAAATGTGAATAATGAATGAATTTAGTTCATAAATCTATTTATAGTCCTGAAATATTTTTGGCAGAAAATATTTTTATTCCTGGAAAGAACTCTAAGGTCCTAGAGTCTTGGAATAATAGTGTTGCACAAAACCCTAGTGCATCCACTCTCCTAATATCTCCTTAAGTGTAAAATCCTGAAAACTGCCAAACTTATACTCGAAATCTGAGTTTTCACTGTAACCGTTCTAACTTATATTGGATTGAAATGGTTTGTTCAGAATGGAAATTTCGGGTTGTCACATCATCCCCTGTTGAAGGGAATTTCGTCCCGAAATTAGAATTTAGGCAAGGAAGTATGTACGAATGATCGAGTCGTGAGGAGGAAACTTCCTAATCGATTGGTTCTGGCGCACCTAAGTGAAATCGGGTTCTTGGTTGGCATTCCAACAAACCTTCACTAACTGGCGACGGCGTTGCTTCGTTCACTTGATCTCTCGGTCGAGGGTCACTATGGTTCTAATACGAAGGCGAGGATCTCGACGAGTGGACTTACAGGAGTCCTAACGGAAAGGTATGGTTTCACGATCGAGATGCGAAGAGTAGGATGTACGTTACTGAGTTAGCGGAGTATGTCTGGTTTGTGCGAGGCACAGGACCGATTCTGATAAGAATCTCGGAGGTCCTGTCTATCTTGGATTTAGCTTTCCACGCTTTACGAAGCGTATTAAGCCATTCCCAAAGTGAGTTATCCTAAAGAACTTGGTCACTCACTTGGAATTTCTAAGGTTCCTTTTCTTGCGTAACTTCTTAGTCAATGGCCACCCCTTGCTGGGTCAAAGTCGTACGAGTTTCTATAGCTTGCGAGGAGTTCTGAAGGAACTAAGGCGGTAGGTCGGTAAGACCTAGAATTTGGCGAAAGACTGCCGGCGTCTCTGGTGTCGATAAATGCTCAATGGTTTTGACAAATTGAAAGAGTGCTCATAATTTCTCACATTACTAACAGTGTGTCATAGAAATTTGACTCTTCAATTTCAAAGCTCGTGCCTAGAGAACTTCGCTAAAGTTCCTCTGTAGGAAATGTATCCCTGGGTTTTCTTCTTACTACGAGGGTAGATAAGTAAGTCATTACATGGAGAAATGACGAACTGATCCAAGTAAGAAAGACGTAACCCTCTTCATTTAGCTCATGAAAACTATGGGCGTATTGGTCCTATCCGAAGGGTATCACTACGGACTCGAAGTGTCCGCATCGAATTTGGAAGATAGTCTTCCGGACATCCTTCCCTAACACTCGAACTGGTGATATTCGGATCTCAGATCCATTTTTGGAAGTAGTTTCTTTCCCTGCGTTTGCTCAACTATTACGTCTACGCAAGGCAGAGATAACTATTTCTAATGAAAATCTTGACGGAGTCCTCGATATCCGAGGCACATACGATGCAATCCGTCGATATCTGGGAGGATATGACCGGGGTTCTCTAGGGTGAGAAACCTAGTCTTCTAATTCTCTTTCTGTGTAGTTCGTTAAGTTGTTTGTACTGTTCTGGTACCTCCGTTGGTGTTTAAACTATAGGGTGATCTGTTTACGGGAGTCGTACTGGGTTATAAGTTTGTTCACATGACGATGTGATTACTCGTAGACTTAAGCAGTTCTCCGTCCTGAAGTTCATATTAGAATTCATACATGGTTTCACAATCACAACTTCGGGTATACGAGTCGTATATAATTAAGGTTGAAAAGGTAGTCGAATAACTGATTCTTCTTTAAGCTCACATCCCATCGGGGAAAAAGAAGTTAAAGTGGAATCATCAATTCTAAACCTGTAGAAGCTTGATTATATATCACCCTTATGTATACCTTCCTCAGTGATAGATCAATCGCATGAATCCTTGGATTAAACTTGACGTACTGCACGAGTGGTACTTCGGGGTTTCTTCGGAAACGAAAGGAACTATGAGGTACTCCATGCATGAGTACTTCGGTGTTCTGATATGACAGCCTCGCTGGAATAGCGATCTAGAAGAAATAGATGTATGTATGAAGCTGTTTTCGTGAAGAACAAATTGAATTGAGTCGTATGATAATGTCGGAATCATACTAAAACTTAAAGACATTATATTTGAACATAAGACGTTTACAGACAAAACGCAACCGTGCAACCATGAACAGAGTTACAGTACTTTAGACTTACATCAAGACCATTGCTGCGAATAAGGTATACTACAAAAGACAAGTATACGCAGCACGAGCATCCTTATACAGACAGGATCTCGCAAAAAGGTAACACTCTAGTTGCACTAGATATGGATAGTTTATAAGTCTGTTACAACGAAACGCCTAAATTACATTAACGTGGTTCCGGAGTAGGCTCTCCTGCAGCTGTGATCCTGAGAATTCTCCCATCTGCGCCAGAGTTCTTTGCTATCGGGCAATCTTTCTTGAAGTGCCCTATCTCCGTGCATTGGTGGCATGACTGGCTAGTACTAGCTTTGGTGATGGGATTTCGGTGTTTAGCCAGTGTTATGTGGACACGAGTACCTTCCTCGTTACTCCACTTTGAAAATTGCTTCTTAAATCGTTTGGCGTTATAACTAATCTTGTGTGCAGGGTTAGTCCCAATGAAAGGGACTTGATTGATGGGTCATGCCGGTGCTCCACAGTCACGAGCATGGTGCCCTATGTTTAGGCAATTGCAACACTGCATCTCATGGCAAGCCCCATGATGATGGAAACTACACCTATCACACTTCGGGAGTTTTCCCTCGTATGGCCTGCTCGGTACGGGAACGGCAGGGGTTTCCACTTGCTGCTGTTGTATAGCCAGCTTTTGGGATCTCTTGCGTTCTTTCCGGGCTTGACGCTTTCGTTTCTTGTTTTCTGTTTTTCGGCTTTGCGAGCCTGTGACTGTTACTGTTTGGCGACCTCCTGGATGGATACCACGATTGGAAACTTCATTCCCATCAGCAGCATTGACTGTGCTATTAGCGGTACGGTGCGCAAGGACCGCGGTTACGGCAGCCACCACGGCAGCTGTAACTGTTGTTTGAAAGGTAGCGGCGTCCATAGGAAAAGCGGAGGTTTCCCTGTTCGACTGATTGCTTCCGGATGATGACATGATTCTGTAATATGAAAGATAAGGATTTTGTGAGCGATTCTGGTTGACCCTGATGTACTTAGATTGTTCATGTAAAGAGTAAGAGTATGTTCTCGAAAGTTTGACCTACATCCCTATGATGCAGTCCTAGTACAGAATGAAAGTATGTTCGCGAAGGTTTTACCTACATCCCTATGATGCAGTCCTAGTAATGAGTAGAGGTAAGTTCTTAGAATGGTCTCAAAACGTTTGTAGTTCAAGCCGAGGTATCGTGGGTTGGTGAATAACAAGATCCAACCACTGAAAGAGACTTGGAAATGTCTCCGGAGATAAATCACTATAGTCCAATGACTTGACTAAAGCATATTTTAGATAGACCCCAATGAAAGTATGATAAGAGTACTTGAATGAAGAATGACACAAAAGTTAGCCGACTGTCCATATTTTTTTGATATTCACGGTGTAAAGATTCTGGAAAATGACCTTGTAAAGGTCTTACATCATATCAACAGAAGATAGTTCCTGACAGCATAAAAACCTAACTAAAGTACTTACGGTACAAGATAATTTCATAGAAAATGCCACATCAGGCATTGACAGAAAACACGATTTCCTTTTATAAGGAAAATAAAGTAAAGCGTCTACTACTGGCGACGGTCATCTTTCTGATGAATTCTCAGTTCAGCCAGTTGACGTTCCACGTCAAATAGGTGTCTGTTGTACACCCTATAGCGTACTCGAAGTTCCATGAATTCGGCTCGTGATTCAGCTAGTGTTTGAAGCAGGGTTTCGTGGTTTCTCTCTGATCTCTCATGAGCATCTTCTAGACGAATGGTGCGGAGGGAATGCATTTTATCATCAGCGACAACTTCGGTAATCTGATGTAGGGCTGTCCTGCCTTGAATCTCATTTCGGGTCACTCTGCGGGCTAATATTGGCAAGACTATCTGCTGAGCCCCCATTGTTCAAGTCGCAAAAGCTTCGGTCGCCATTAAATGGCATAGACTGATCTTGTCCTTGGCTCCATGTTTCCAAGCATTCCACTCACTCAGGGTCGGGCCATGAAAAGCCGGACGAGGGTTAGGAATTAGAAAGGGAGTTGCTCGGGGTAGGTTCTCAACCTCTGGTTCGGAGTTAGCATCGTACGAAAGGTCTTTATCATGGTGATCATTCAAGGGGAACGGGATGATCATTCTCTGGTTCTTCTCCAAACCAACCAGCTATGACTTCATTCGGAAGATACTGGTTGCCGAGGGGATGGAGTCCAGCTATGTTTTCTATGCGAGAATTTAGGGTAAGAGAATAATTATTAGACGAACTATCTAGATAATTATTTAGAAGACCTTCATTAGTTACATCGCTATTTGTGAAGTGCATACCAGCTATGTGTAATCTAAACAGGATAGACTTTCGAATAAGTGACCTTAATTCCAAATTCACACAAAATAGGGGTAAGGCAAAATTATCACAGATTCTAAGTCTATAACATCCTAATTACATATAGCCTCAGTGTATCCACTTAGCAAGTATCAACTTAGTAATGAAGATCCCGTTTTAGTTATCAAGTATAAAGTACTTATAGTAACACCAAATACTCCTATAGTATTTTAATTTTAATGTTATGTTATATTGTTCTCATTGTGTTAGGGTTGGTAAGATTTTAGCATTGTTGCAACCACACACTTAAACTTAGGCACATGCTAGTCAACCCTCGGATAATATAGGTGATCAGGCTATATCTTCCCAGTTTTGACCATATGTCTCTAAGCCCACTTGTGTTGCCCAACAATCGTAATTCTTTTGTACTGTCCTAGTGACACCGATTTTAGTATGAATGCAGGCACGTATACTTTATTAAATATTTTATTATTTAAAGTATAAACTCTTGGTCAGAGTATTTTTTTTTTAATCCCTTATGTATTTATAGTTAGTATATCTCTTATGGGTTGATATACTTAATTCACTAAAAACAATGCTCTGATACCAATCTGTCACACCCCAAAACCAAGAACGGCGGAAACATTCTGGGGCGGAGGACGTCATGTATAATATCAACAACAATGTAAAGTAGTAAACAAGCAACAACATCATCCATTGCATTAATAATATAATTATTATACAAATGTGTTCTGTCAAATTTTGATAAACACTAAAGCATAAATCAAAATGAAAGATAAGTCTTGAACAAGCTCCATCTTCCTTTCTCCTTGCATCGGTACCTGTCTATGATGACCTGAGGATACAAGTAATTTTGAAAGCGAGTATCAGCTTTGAAGCTGGTGAGATCATAAGTATTTAGTGTCTTAATTCGTATGTAATTATTTGTATGTAAGAATTTGTAAGTATATTTATTGTAAGTAGTGAAAGTGTATATGAACTGTAAGGGTTTGAAAAACCCTATAATCCCTATGATTCCTACTAGTATATGAAGGTGTCTTCTACCAAGACCTAACTGTTCTGAATGTATGTCTCTTGTAAGAGTATGTATGTTCCCAAGTATAACTATCATTATCCAAAAATATAGTTTCTACATTACCGTGCGTCGTGTGAATGTTCACGAAGTGAATATAATGGGAAAAATGAAATAGTACTATGGTGTAGTGCTATAAGAACTACTGCCGTACTAACTACCTTAAACCGGATTTATATTAAGGCATTATGTGATAAATTGCACTATACTATCGACTAGTAACAACGACATAATGAATGGTCGTAATAACGGAATGACGTTTGGCACCCGCAGACCTGCAGGTCCGGCTGTAGCTAGCAGCAAGGTGTAGGATTGTCAATCTAGTATAGATCTATACGCAAACTCACGCTCTCCCTTCAAGAGACTCTGGCTACAACTCGAGTCATGAAATTTAAGTCATGCTTCGATTTAAATCACAATAATTAACGTATTCTTGTATATGTAATGTAATGAACTGTTCTAGTTGTAATGTACGTGCTCTCTACCTAGCAAGTATAGTAATGTAATGAACTGTTCTAGCTGTAATGTATGTGCTCTCTACCTAGCAAGTATAGTAATGTAATGAACTGTTCTAGTTGTAATGTAAGTGCTCTCTACCTAGCAAGTATAGTAATGTAATCATCCTAGTATAGTTGTATATGTTCTCTTCCTAGTATAGCTGTATATGTAATGTACTGTCATGTTCTAGAAAGTATTGACTCATGAATGAACTGACTCATTGTATGATATCGTGTTCTAGTAATTGTTCTAGTATCTTCCTAAACTACCCATATGGTAGTTTATTAGTGATCTAACTGGTACGTATGAACATGGATGTATACCCTTGCTACCCAAGGGCATGGGATGAACTGGAAGGACCTTTTATGACTATATATGTACACATGATATATAACTAATATTTAAACGACTTTCGGACGAGTACCCGATATCCCACCAGACCACATCTCAAGCGCGAAAAGGAAATAGGGTGGATAACCTTCCTAAGTCTTTTAAACATTTCTTATATAACTATACATATAGAGTCATGCAATTTATAATATACAAGCATAAATAAGTTTTGTAAGACATTTGAAACATAAATATTATTTTAAGAAAAGATCGACTTGATGTCAATCTATAAAACAATTTGAAGGCATAAGTTTGATAAAACAGTTTAGTATAAGGAAACATTTGTTTGAAACACAGTTGTAAACAAGTTTGAAAGGTAATGTACAGAGTAAGATGCACAGTGCAATAAGGAGTTTAAGACATATATTATGTTTATAAAAAATCATTTCAAGGAAACTGTTTGGTAAAACGGCTAATGAGTAGCCAAATCATTTGAATGGTGTATATTAATCACATGTGATTAATGTATAACTAGCATTATTCTACTTACTAATCACATGTGATTGACATAATAAGTAGCATGATTCTACTTGTATCCCCCCCCCCCCCCATAAAACATTTAAAAATAGTTTAAAACATTAGTTAAGGGGTATGAACTCACCTGTAGTAAGTGACCGGAATTGAACAGACTGTTATCGTACGGAAGGATCGGACAAGTGCTTGGTGTCAAGTGAAGACTTAGACACACACAATGATCCTAATTACATATGAAAACATATGTATTTAAATAATTAGTGATTAAAACACTAATTATACAAGTATAAACATTTAACCGCGAGGAAAACACTTTTGGTCAAGTGCTAGAAGGCTAATGGGTTGCAACAAAGGAGTGCAATGCCCCTAATGGAAGTTTATGGTCTAATGACCATGTTCTTTGGAGTTTATGGCCCAGGGGAGTAAACTCCTGGCCGTAAACTCTCAACCAAGGCTCTAAATGGTGCTTAGGATTTTTACAACTCTAGTGGTGAATTGTTTCAAGGCTATAACAAGTGTTTGGGTACCATATTAACTCCTTTGGGGAGTTTACGGCCCAGAGACCATATTCCCTTGGAGTTTACGGCCATAAACTCCCTTGGGAGGGTTCTTATGGTGTTTTCAAGTCTCAAACATTTCTAGGTAATGATCTATGTTGGGTTCTAGGCATAAGGAAGGAGTTAGGGTGTCATTTGACCCCTTTATAGGTGTTTACGGCCCAAGAATTTATCTTGGCCGTAAACTCCTTTTTCCTTGTGATTCCTTATGTTTTCTTGGCTTTAAACACTTTAGGGTACTTGTCCTAATTGAATTCTAAGCTTTAGGAGGTGTTTCAAAGCATTTTTGGCATGTTCAAGGGAGTTTACGGCCTAATATATTCTTGGGCCGTGAACTCCCAAACTTGGGTGTTTCTTGGTTGATTTCATGTCCCTAAAGTAAGTAGAATACTTTCTAGGCATTTGTTTAAGGCTATGGAGGACCCTAGGCACACTTTGGTGCCCTTACTTAGTGTTTACGGCCCAAGAGCATTTCCTTGGCCGTAAACTCCCTTTAAGGGGTGTTCTTGGTTGTTTTCTAGCCTCAAATGATCATACATATTATCCTAAACTAGTTGCCTAACAAGGAAATGGGACTAGATGGCCTTTAAGCTTCATTTTGGAGTTTACTCCCCAAGAACGTTCTTGGGCGGTAAACTCTCGGATCTCATTTATTTGACCTACAATCTATGTTAAGAGGCATAAAACAAGCATTATAACACAACTAGAGAAGTGTACTCACGATTTGGGATGAAAACTCGAAGATCCATGAGAGAGAAAATGGCTTTTCTCTAGTTGGAAATGTGAATAATGAATGAATTTAGTTCATAAATCTATTTATAGTCCTGAAATATTTTTGGCAGAAAATATTTTTATTCCTGGAACGAACTCTAGGGTCCTAGAGTCTTGGAATAATAGTGTTGCACAAAACCCTAGTGCATCCACTCTCCTAATATCTCCTTAAGTGTAAAATCCTGAAAACTGCCAAACTTATACTCGAAATCTGAGTTTTCACTATAACCGTTCTAACTTCTATTGGATTGAAATGGTTTGTTCAGAATGGAAATTTCGGGTTGTCACAGCAGATCTTGTGAGGGTAGAACCAAAGCCCTTGCATAGACAGGCTTCTTTCCAATGTCTGGGGATGGGAATAATTTCCATTGTTTCCCTATACTATGCTACGTGCTCCTCAGGATCCGTGGTTCCGTCGTATGGCTTCATGCTGGGGTCTGTAAATGTTTTGGAACTTTAGTGTCAGCTATCGTTGGGATGAATCTAGAGATCATGTGACTTGTGGGGATGCTTCTAGCACCGGCTGAACAATTCCAGGTACGCTTGAGATAATTTATCTTAGCTGTTGTAGTTCCTTAGCCATGACTAGGCTCAAACCTGTATCAATATCTATTGATTTAGTTGTGAAATTATTATCACTGTTAGAGTTACCAAGATCCCTGTTATTGGGAGTAACAAAAGTTAATTTGGGATCCTGAATCTTGGGACAGATCGCTGAGGATCCTAGGTTGTCGAAGTTCAGGAGCTCGGGTTGTAAGACCGAGGGTGTTGCCACCTGAGGCTTGTGGATTTTCGTCCTCACTCTCTCCACTTCCTTGAGAATTCACCTGTTATCCTCCTGTTATTGGGCGACTTGTCGCTCCAGTCTTATCATTATAGCACAAATTTCGTTGTTGGAAATCATCACAGGAGGATCCTGGAGTCCTTGAGTGATCGTAGAGTTATTTTTCTTCTGAGTTTCAGATACATTCTTTGGAGCTCCAGTGGTGGAAGTTTTTAGAGGAAATAGGAGGAATCGAGGAAGTGGAGAGAGTCGATTGGGTAGACATGATTTTAAGAGGGATTTTGAATACCACGGTCTACATTGAGCGCCAAATACTTTTATCCAAAAAAATAATTTAGCTGAAATAGACCAAAGTGTATGAGAGGATGTGATGTTCAATATAGAGCAAATAAGTAATATGAATCAAAGCAACACAAATTTTTACAAGTAAAGCCCTTGATCCTTGTTAGGATATCCGACATAAAACCTTGGGATGTGATAACAATCACCTGTCTTGATGTTTTTATTGATTGAAAAGAAAATTATAAAGAGAATTAAATGAATGTCAGTACAAGTGATAGTATTCTGCCAAAAAATTGTGTGTAGTGTGATGATTACAAGTGTTATATATAGTCAAACCCTAACAATTAGAACTCCGATAATTTCGGGATCCTCCGAGATTACTTATAGCTATTTGATTGACTTGGTCCTCTGGGTCTTTTGCATTGTTTTGATGACTATCCGTTGTATGTATGACTTTGACTAGTTATTTCTGCACATGTAAGAAAGACAAAAGTATATATATATATATATATATATATATATATATATATATATATATATATATATATATTGGTTCAGGTTCATTTAAGACCATTCTAATTTTGTGAGACTGTGTGACCAAATCTAAAAATAATTTTAAAATGCAAAATAAATGGAAAAATCCAAAAATTCTTTTTTTAAATATTATTTTCAGAACTTGAATTAAATAAAAAATATAAAAAATAAAAAAAAATCTTTTTTTTTTAAAAATACGTGAAATATTCTAATAGAATATTACATTGTACATAGTCTAAAAAATAATTGAAAAATGCAAAATAAATAGAAAAATCTATTTTTTTTTTAAATATTAGTTTCGGAACTTGACTTAATTAAAAAAATAAATAAAAATAAAAAAATCTCGTTTTTTTTTTTAAAATACGTGAAATATTCTAATAAAATATTATATTGTACATATTCAAAAAAATAATTTTAAAATGCAAAATAAATGGAAAAATCCAAAAATTGTTTTTTTAAATATTATTTTCGGAACTTGAATTAACTAAAAAAAATAAAAAAAATAAAAAGAAATAAAAAAAAAGTAAAAAGAATGCGTCTCACAGTCTCACAAAATTAGGTCGTCTCACATGAACCTAACCCTATATATATATATATATATATATATATATCAGTTATTAATAAAAAAGATATTAGCCTTGATCCAAACGTATATTCGGGATGGTGAGCTTTGAGGATCCTAAGCCTTTGAGGATCCTTGGATTTCAGGAACTCATTGTAGTTTGGAGATCCTAGCCCTAACAGTTGTAAAATTTATCTTTAACTCCCAAGTAATAATTATTTAATGAATTAAAATTTACCTCATAAAATCATAAATTGAATTTTGTTTGCACCATTGGGTCTAGTGAAAAAAAAATATCAACAACAATACATTTATTTGAAACCACTATATTATTGTATGTTTTTTTTTTTTAAGTTTATGATATCAAATAAAAAATGTATAATTATGTTTTAGCATTGGATTATTTATATATAGTTAACTTCAAAAAGTTGATTATGTTAGTTTATCCCATTTTTAATTTGAAATATTAGTTTATGGTATGTTTAAATTGAAATATTATTAATGATGTATAATATCTATTAAAATGTCTCGTTTATATTAAATTTTTGGATATCCAAATTAAATCTAATGTTTCGAAGCTCATGTGATCTGTCAATATTTTTACCATTTAGTTTATTCATACGCAACGTGCAGGTGCACGATTTTTTATTTTTTTTAATTGGAAGTCCTGATAACCATCTATAATCACACAAATAGTCACTTTTGGATTCCACTTAAAATGATAGATATTCGACAACAATGGGAAACAGGTTACATAAAATGTAAGGTTCTAAAAGACGGGCCTGATGGAAAGGCCAAGCATCGAGCTTTATGGACCATGGTGAGACCATAATATTTTGCAAGGCTTGATGTAATATGAAACATTTTTTTTTTTTTAATTTTTAGTTATATTATCATGTAAATATAAATATATATCAATTATATTAAGTTTTTTAAAGTCTTAGATGAACAACTAAAATCAAAAAATTAATAAAAAACTCAATAGTTGTATGCCGATCATAAAAAACATAAAAACAAACAAAAATACTCATGCAATAACACACTATATAACATATCGTAACACATCTGTGTACATGTCACGCTGAACAACACTGCCACTAGGTTTTCAAAACGAAAGAATTCGAGCCTCATGCAACGATCAGTCTATTAGAATACTGATAAAATGAAGGTAATACAATAATACAACACATTCAAATGCCACTTCCAAAAAAAAAAAAAAATTGCTCTGTCAGTAATATATTATATATGCAAGAAAAATGTGTTGAAACATTTTCTAGAATATATCTAGCATCCATGATTAAGTATAATTGTTGTTCACCAAATTATAATTGTAATATTCCATGTGTTAAATGCTTATTTATTATCACAAAAGTATACATTGTTATACAAAATAAGTCTTATGTGACTCATAAAAATCTTTTCGTATCTTTTTTGTCAAATTATTGATAGTTTGATTAAACTGATTTGATCATTAATGAGTACTACAAATCATTTGACATCCAACCATATATTTTTACGACTTTTTTTAAAGTTCTTTGTCTAAATTTTGCAGCTTAAATAATTGCATAAAATTATCATCTACATGATAATATCTGTAGGTCCTTTCGGACAACTATTTCCCAGTACGATAGAACAATAGTATATAATGTGTTTTACTCATATCTAGGGCAGGTCAAGAGGTATGGAGGGTGCATCTAAACGTGAGTTTTTGTGGTGGATATTCTCTTTATGTTTTTGTTATATGCGATGCAAAAAAAATTATTTGTTTTTAGTAATTTATAGATATTTTATCATTTTATTTATACTATTAAATCATTTATTTATTGTTTATTATGTAAACTAATAAACATAGGTTTCATTATTGAATAAAAAAAAAGAGTATAATTATACAAAAAGACAACATAAATATAAAAGCTAAATAAGTTAAACCTAATTTAGCTAAACCTAGATATAGGGATAAAGGGTCAAACATGGTCCGAAGCTAAAGGAACTAATAATTTTATTATGCTAATAATGTAACGTTCCAAAAATACTAGTTAAAATTTCATTTTTAAATCATTAAATCCATACAAACATTTCTTCCAAAACCAATCAGAGTAAATTGTATTTTTCAATCATCAGAGTAAAACATTAATAATTTGTGCGGAAAAATCATCAGATGATGTTGTGCAGTCAAGTCATGTTCTTCCCTCTGGAACCAGAAGTACCTGAAAAATGTTTAAACCTCAAACCGTAATCACAAAGCATAGTGAGTCCCCCTAAATATCACATAACATACATAACACCGGCCCCACCCACAAACAAATGGGCCCCGCCCAACATACATAACGTGCCTCACCCAACATACAGATGGGCCCTACCCAACATACATAATAGGCCCAACCCAATACTACAAACGGGCACCACCTATCACATAATGCAAGAGTCACAAAGACAACTAGCATCCTACATAATATAGTGAAAAGACTTACATTTTTCTCACTAAATCAACTAAACTACAACTCAATGTGCCGCAATAGATGCTACTACACTCCTATCAAAACATACAAAGTCTAACCTCAGACTACACACTAAATCAAGCAACCTTGACCAAAGTCAACCATACCCAAAAAGTCAACAGTTAAGTCAAAGTTAACTACCAATAATATCAACCATTAAGCCTCACGTCATGACTAGCCCTTGGTCACTTTGTGAGAACATGCTCAACCCGATTTCAAATCGTCTCGCTCTAACTCAGCCAAATCACTCATGAACAACCCACCCGGCCAGTATCACGATATGAACACTCCTTGGTCATGTCGTAAGCATAACGTGACAATATAGTCGCATATTCCTTCTTGTTCATGTCGTGACATCCTCTATGTCACGTCATGACAACAGTCTGAAGAAATAACCTAATGGTTTGAGTCCTTAATCCATTAAGTCTTGAACTCTCACTTTCCAGAAAGCTTTATGGGACTCTAATGGTTCATAAAAATACCAACCTTATGGACATACATGCCCCCATGCATGTCCTCTATCTAATCTAGGTCAAAAACAAAGAAAATGACCCAACACTCATGTAAGAGTCCAATATGCAATCAAATTCCAAATGTGAACCATATAACACTCAAATGGTGTAATACCTCAAATTTCAATCCAAATTTTCCAACTAAAATTTAAGTGTTTATTTTAATCACAACTACAAAATATTAAATAGGACCATTTAATCTTAAAAATTTATAAGAGTACCGTCAAAAATTATCATGTGAACAGGTCTCCCAATGATGTGATGCTATCGAGTCGTTCCCTTCCTTTAATATAAGAAAACCTAAAAACATTTAAACCACAAAGCATAAGCACAAAGCTTAGTGAGTTTCCCAAAATACAACACACAGAACAACACAAATAAACAACTATGGGTTATCAACAACCCAGGAGACTACCTAAAGTATCAGTAAGCAAACAGCATGCCCTATGGGTTATCAACAACCTTGGATACTACCCGAAGTCTCAACACACATAGTATCATATATCACAGTAACAACAATATGACCCAGCTGGTCAGCATGTACATACTACCACATAAGAAAGCATACAAGATTCATAAAGACAGCAAACATCCTACATACACAATTTAGTGGGTCAGCATTGGTGCCTTCGACCCACTACGATACACTAAGAAGACTCACCTAAATCCAAGAACTCTGAAACACTATGATACAATCCCTTTTCTACACTTCTTACAGCCTTGAATCCACTAACACCAGAACCAAATAAAATCTTAACTAATAGCCCAAAATCCTCAACTTTGACCCAAGGTCAAACTTGGTCAAAAAGTCAGCGGTCAACAGAAGTCAATGTCAACAAGTTAAGAAGTCAAACTTCAGGCTGAGTACACCCATCGTACTCAGCTCGGACGCATGGAATACTCACCTTCCTGAAACGGAACTGAACACGAGTACGTACAATATACTTAAAGGTACGCCCAATGTACTTGGTCAGATGACACTTTTCCATTAAGTGTTTATTCTCTTAAGTCCTTTCATCCAACACTTAGATCAAGACCCATAACATCATTCTAAGTCACAAAGTTTCCACCTTTATGACTTCCCATGCCGATAAAATGTCCAAAAGACAAAAACCCTAAGTTATTAATCCATTAAAACATCATAAATCTTGCAAGGAAGGGATACAAGGACCAAGATCACATTTTTATGGTTCTTTATAGCTCCATCAGGGATAAAGTTTCCAACTTTATCCATTAGACACTACTAGAAAAACAGCATTTTACGACGTGCAATGCATGTCGTAAAAAGCTCAGACGACGCGCAAATGCGTGTCAAGGAAGGCCCTATCATAACGAGAGACGACACGATTTTGCGCGTCGTCTATAGACGACACGCATTTACGACGTGAATTTATGACGCGCATTTACGATGCGTAATGCGTATCAAGGAAGCCCCTGTCATAAAGGAAGACGACACGCATTTGCGTGTCATAACCTTACGACGCACGTTTAGGACACACATTGTGTATCATTGAAGCTCCTGTCATAAATGAAGATGACACGCATTTGCATGTCATAAACTTCAGCAACCATTTACGATATACATTTATGACGCGACTTTATGATACTCAATTACACATAATACAAAAATATGGAAACAAATATATACCAAAACAATCAATTTCATCCATAACATCATCTTAAAAAATTGTAATGCATTGGTATTAAGGGGATCCGATTGTACATTGTTATTAAGAGGTTTTCCCTAACTATATAACCTAGTACTACATAGCTATTAAGGAACAGCTTCTTGTTTCTACTTCTTATTGTTATGCTTCTGTTTCCACATGATACCTGTTTTCATCATCAACACATTTGTATTCAAAATGGCTTCAAGCATCATCAATCTATGTTATAAAAGATTAAAATTTAATACACATGTAGTAACATACCTTTTTCCAAGAATCCAAGCTTCAATACAGCCCATACCTATATAAAAAATGATTAACAATTTAAGGAATATATAATTAACAATCACTATGCACCAAGTAAATCTACAATCAACATCTTAACTAGTTTCTTCTCGATGTTTTTATTTAAGGTCCAGACATCAAGATTTTTTTAAAGGAATTCCACTTTGAACAAGTTGTGAGCATGCTATAAAATTGATTAATATAGTACATTGCTATTTCCTTCAACAGGTTGAGATCATTAAAGTAGCTTTTGAGAAAAGCATGAGACAAGACAATTATGAGTTTGCTTTTGTCCGTGCATGCTTAGAATCTTCATCTTGTTGAGATTTGTTTTAGGGATCGCAAAAAATATTATTACATTTACATAAAGGAAAAAAGTTTGGATTAGAAAATGACATGTTTACCCTTGTAATAAAAAGTTGTGTTTCAATTTTGGTCCTTATTTTTGAGGTTCTTGTAGAGGTTTTGGTCCTTGAGTATAGCTGATTTTTGCCACTTTAGACCCAAAAATAGTCATTTTTGTTGGAGAAGGGGCCAAATATGCAAAAAGGAAACTGTAAGGATGAAAAGAAAAAAGAAAGCTATATTCAGGGACTAACAATTGTAGTTGGTTCAACTAAAGACTTTGATCCTTCAAAAAGCGAGGCTTTAGTTGACTTATAGTCCTTGTTGTTTCACTTTGTTGTGATTTTGGTCCCTCTTACTTGCACCCTTAGTAAAATGACTATGTTACCCCTAGCCCCTTTCTTATAAACCAACAAAAAGCAAACCATAACTTACTTGTGTAAAAATTCAAGACCCCCTACAGTTCTTGATTCAGTGCCCATCAATTCAATTAATCCTTCCCATTGTTGCATATATATACATAAGGTATTAATACAAATCATACATACATACATACCTCAAAACATTCATCAGAGATCGACTTTCCAACAAAGTCAAACAACTTCTGAGCAATTCTATTAAGGCGAACTTCATCATGAGCATATTGTAGCCAGAAGATTCCGGAACCTTTTCTACCATGCTTCCAGCGATGCATTCCAACAATCTGTTAATTAATATGTAATATCTCAGTCTATTACAATCAATTATTCAATAAAACATTTATAAAAAAAACATTGATTTAATAAAATTATCTTCATAGGATTTGCATTCACACTATCAAGATCATATAAACGAGATATCTCAATATTATGTTTGCAGTACAAAAGTAATTGAACATTAAGTCAAAAAGTCAAGAAGTCAAAATAGATGGAAGGTCAACGAGTCAACCTTGAGGAGAACTTGACTATGATATACTGGTTGTTTGTATAACAAAATTTCCAACAATCCAACTCCATGTTTCATCCAAGATATTAAATATATCGGAGCAGTCTGCAAAAAACAATATATATATATATATATATATATATATATATATATATATATATATATATATATTGTGTTCTTTTTAATAGAAAAAAGATTTGCACACTCACTTGCCACATCAGCACATGAAAAGATAACACTTCAGCATAAACAAGTCTGTGTGATTCCTCTATGCTAATTCCCCCTAAATTATGTCTTTCTTCTTTTAAAAGAATTTCTGCTTGAATATTGCCAGCTCTCAGTAACTATGTAGCATGAGAAATCATCCTATTATCACCATATATATATATATATATATATATATATATATATATATATATATATATATATATATATATATATATATATATATATATATATATATATATATATATATATATTAGAAAATATTAAAAGCTATGTGATTAAAAATTACAGATTAGCTCACCAGGGACCAAATGATTTTGAGCACTTTGCTTATATAACCTAAAAAAATAATAACAAATTAGACATCTCATTAATAATAATTTGTTGAAGTAAAATATTTTATAATGTAAATGAGCATATTGTGTAAATTGTCTTCAAGACTTCCTCTTGATAGGAAATCATAAACTAAGAGGAGATTGTCGTCTTCAAAGCAAAAACCAAAAAGGGAAATGATATTTTGATGATGCAGAGCAGTAATAATCTTACTTTCTAACACAAATTGAAGATTTTACTTCAAAGCAAAACGCAAAAAGTATAAAAAGTTAGAAAAAAGATGGAATTGAAAATTTGAATTTAACAACAAAGATTCAAGATTTTACTTACACTTTGGATTTGAAATGGCGCCCGGTTATTGGGTGGACTCCACAACCATCACAAGAAGTAGAGGAATTCTCGTTATACCCTTCAACAGCTGATGGAAAAGCTTCATAGTCGAAGTAAGGAGCATTAAGATCCATTGGTTTTGGTGGTTGAATATCTTTAAACTTCACACATTCAGATGTCTTTTCAACCTTTTATTTGTTCTTTGAGTTTGAACTTTCAGCAGCTTTAGGGTTCACCACAACCTCATTATTCTTCACAGTTGATGACTTACTACTAGGGGTGTGGGCCCTTGGGGTAGCCATGGAACCATAGATTTGATTTAAGTATACATGTGTCATCTTTTACATAAGCTTAGATATCAGTGGGGTTGAGGTTGTTGCTTTGGATGCCAATTCGAGGGGCAGTTTTGTAATTTGATCACGTAGAGGTTCAGGCATAGGTTTAAGCAATTCAGACAACACATTTGGAATTGGTCCAAAAGGGATCTGGGGCTGTGATGTTCTCAGGGGGAACATTGTTTAGTTTGTGTTGGTTTTGGGGTTGGGTTTGGGGTCCCAGATGATCCACCATGACTATCATTTTCGAGCTTAACAGTGATCCTTAAAGGGTTTAGAGACTTTCCAACAACATCACAAAGATCATCATCATCAGCAAGAGTGATTGCATCTCCATCTTCATCAACATATGTGAGAGAAAAATCAACATCAGGATTGAAGTTGAAGAGTCTACGTATCTTTTCCCTCAA
The DNA here is from genome assembly GCF_002870075.4 of Lactuca sativa. NCBI lineage: Eukaryota > Viridiplantae > Streptophyta > Magnoliopsida > Asterales > Asteraceae > Lactuca > Lactuca sativa. The sequence goes on from NC_056623.2 coordinate 112,947,447, forward strand.
AGCAACAGTGTCAAGAGCAAGATTACTGTCATTGATGGATGCCATGAAGCGCCTGAGAGTTTTATCGAAATTAACCTACAAAAATTCACAAATATATCTAAATATTTAAGCTAAGATTAATCAAACTGTAAATAAGATGCATGAAACTTGCATGAAATACGTGGTTTTCTTTTAATTTACATTAACAAATGGAAAACGAGTATTTTCATACTTAAGGGTTTCAACCTGATGAGCTACTACCTTCACCCTTCAATACACTATATATGATGATAGAAATCAATAATAACTGGAAATCAAACCCACTTAGAAAAAGGGCGATATAAGGTTTCAAAAAAACAACACAAATTGTCCTCATCACAAACGGTTAAACAAAAACCCTAACCCTAGCTCCAAAACAGCACCTGGTAGCGTTCAATTCGCATAAAAATTGATCTTTAAAAACAAAACAAAGAAAAAAATTCCCAAAAAAATAAACGAAACACAATACTAAAATCTGGTTCAGATTGAACGAACATAGATATTAAGACATAGGGTTATACAATTTAAACGATAACCAAGCGTTAAGAACAAACCTTGATCGTGATTGACAAAGAATCCATGTGAGAGACTGAAGTGATAACAACCCTTGAAAGAAATAGAAACAACGCTTGCAAAAACGAAGTTAAAATTGATGAAGTATTGAATCAAGTAATGAAATCAAAATCAGAGTTTCAAGAATTGAGAACACATAATGTAAATAAGATCTAGTTTCATCTTGTATTATGCTTCACGGTTACAAAGAGAAAATAGACAAGAACAGCTCCAAAATTGTTATCTAACTCTAAGTAACATTCCCTATTTAATGAAAACAGTAAAGCATACAAAATATTACAAAGGACCAAACTTCATAGATTCGACATAAAATGCCTTTGCAAAATAACAATACATTTTGATACCTTACAACACTACTACGACCCTTAAAATCTCCCTCTTTGTAAGCAGTGTTGAAATCAATTGATCAAAACTTAAGCAGCCATGTGTAATGTTCTTCGAATTTCAGCATACCAATTCATCACTTTCTTTAGTTCAGCCTTCTCTCTATCATTATTCTTCTTACAACTATTCATACGCACAATTAAGTTTGTATACTGAGTAGATGTATATCTTTCAACTTCACTTGTTTGGAAAAAGAACTTCGATGGTTTTCCTTTCTTACTCTTCCCAGCAAAGACTAAGCCAAATGGCTTCAAACATATTTCACCATCCACATACTTCTTCAACTGAGCTTCACTCATTGTCTTGGTTTGAGGAATAGTAACTTCTTTTTCCATTGTTGCAGCCAACTCAACGTCTGTTATAGCTAGACAATCATAGTAATTGCCTATGAAAAGTTTTATATGACCCAGACCCAATTTTAACACATCCTTGCTTGTGTTTTGGAGTTTAGAATCATCCAAATCCTTGAGTATATATGCAACTTGAATCAAATCATTCAAGTTCATAAAAGGGAAATCAACAATGGAAAACTCGAAAGGTACTTTATTTGCCCTTACAACGTGATAACGAAAATTCTGCAACATATTTTTGAAAATTTCACCTTTCGTTATACCGAGCACTTGAACAATTTTCACCAATGACCAAACCTCTTCTTTTACCTCCGCCAACACTGCATGGAACCTCAGCTTCATATGAGAAAAATCATCCTTGCTCTTGAATCTATTCACAACCTTATATTGAGCAGTAGGAAACATCATCTCATTGATGGGAAAATCAAGCTGATTCTTATCAGAGTTTTCAATTGCATAACCCTTTCTTGGCTTTTTATCGAATTCATACATTTCGTTGTATGTAACTCTGGCTTCAATATTTTCATAATTGTGCAATTTCCTTGGATCACCTTTGTTCCTTGTAGGTGGATCATTTGCACGAAGCATCAAAATATTCTGAATATGACGCTGTTTCTCCATCTCTGCTTCAACTTCAACCTTTCTTTCTTCTTTCGTCTTTTCAATAAGAATTGTTTTCCCTTTGTCTAAAGTTTTTGTTGTTTCCTTAGGTTTTGAACTACTTCCCCCTTCACCAGTTAACCCAATTACAATGCCTTTTGAGATTAACCTTGTCGTAACTGTAGTTGCCATTACTGGTTTAGCCTTCGAAAGTATATGTTTTGTTGTAGGAATTTGAGTCTTGAAAACTTTACCCGCAACGTTTGTTTCTTCGTTCATTTTCTCAGAAACATTTGCTCCTTTACCAACACCTTCCTTTTCTCCCCCTGGCACCCCTGTGATAACAAGCGGGGCATTCGTTGGTAAGATAGTGACAAACTGAGACAATGGAGCCAACATCTTTTGAATTGTAGCCTCGAAGTAACGAAACTTCTGATCAATAAACTCAGGAGTAAAAGTTGAGGATGAACCAGACTTCAAAACAACTCCCTTCAATTCTTCAAGCAGAGTAGTAACTTTTCCAAAACTTGAAACAGTAGCAGTTGCTTTCTCATCAAACTTATGATCAAAAGATTGATGAGTTTTAACAAATGTAGTAACAGAATCCGCTATAATATCAACTTTCTCAAGAAGAGAAGAGTATTTGTTATCCATCTCATGAAGCTCTTTGGATACATCAACCTTCACTTCTTTAAGCTTGTGATTGAAATTCTCACGAACCGTTTTAACATCTTGCACAAAAAGAACATGGTGTTCCTTTGCAATCTGTTTCAAATCCTTGAGCTCATCGTTAAAAGTCGAAGATGCAGATTTGACCCGTAGTTCGTTATTTTTATCCATGGAATCAAGCTTTTCGAAAAGACGAGATTCAAAATCACTTATCAACTTATCCATTTTCTTGAATAACCGAACCTCTTGAGCTTTAAGCATCACATCAATTTCAATACTTGAAATATAATTCTTACCCCCTGCATCTACTCAAGATTGAAGTATGGAATTGAGCTTTTTGTTTAGAATCTTCAACTGCTTCCCGGACATCAGCATATGATCTAGGATATCTTCTTCTTCTGGATCAAATTCCAAATCAACAAATAATCCTCCAAACCCCGCATCATCAGTATCATCATCATTAAGAGGTTTAGGTGGGTCAGTGGATTGGGATGAAAAAGAGAGAAATAATGGGATGATTGATGACCATATCAAAAGTAGGAGAATGAGTGGTTGCGGAAATAGTGGTTATAATTGGTGGTAACGAAGTATTGGTTTGAGTAGTGAAAGGTTCAAGAATACCTTGAGAAGCAACTAAATGTTCATTGTTCGAAACTCCTTCACCAATATTCACGTTCACATGTGTATTAGATACGTGTGTGGAAATGCCTAAGGTTTGAACCTCCTCATAAAATGATTCAGTTAACGAAACCTTGGGTGGTATGACCGAAGTCTGCATAGGAGTTGATACGTGTGTTGATTCACCAAAAATAGTAGATGTGTCTACTATCGAAGTTTCCACAAAGCTACTTAAAATTCCTGTCATTTCAAAAGTTGACTTGACTTGGCAGGTGATTTCTGTTGAGGTGAAAGATTACATATTGGAGAATCAAGAACAATTTCTTCTTTATCATCTTCCTAAATGATCAACTTCCGCTTCTTTGGCTTCTTAGTCTTGTTGGAAATATGCTTTGTAACATCTTCAGCCCTGCGCTTCTTCGATGATGGTGACACTGGCATAGGAACTTCACGAACAACAACGCCTTTCCGAGTAACATGGGGCTTACGAACCATTGAAGGTAAGAAACTAGATGACCTATCAGGAGATTTTTTGGATCTATGAGACATCCTTTTGAGACACTGTAACACACCAGACTTTGTGGGAATAAGCTTCTTGATAGAATCAGGTTGTGCAGTCTCTTAATATTTTGCAGATTCCTTCGAGACTTTCACTATCTCTGTAGGTTGTTTCTTTGGTGACTGAGAAACAGTTTTTTCTTTATCATTTTTCTCTGAAGTTGAAACATCAACAGTCATGGACTTCTGAGATTTCTTCGAAGAGCCCTCATCATGTTTTGTCAACAAAATACCAATGCCATCATTTGTGTTGATTGTAAGTGAATAAGCCTCCAACATAGGATTTGGAGGATCAACCTTCTTGAGCATCCCATCAGGAATCCTAGCAACTGTTGGAAAAATATTCATATTGTAACACCCGTCAAAATAGGTCAACAACAATCACATGTGATTATGCCAATCAGGTAATGTGATGTTGTTAAACTAGTAAAGTGACAAACTTACTATGTAATTCATGATAAATTGTAATACAAGTAAGAACTTTTATGATACAACTCAAAGTATATGTCCATACGATTCCAAAAATATAGTGAACGTCTAAATTGTTAGATTAGTGTCTAAGTCCATAACTATATTTGGTATCTACTTGACCCGACTCGGCATGGTCCATTTGGGTTGCATGGCATCGGAACATTTGGATAGACCGTTTGTGAGGAGAGGACATTTGTAACATATTAATATATTATAAGTTCTAATATATTAATATGAAATCATGTTATTTAATTAGTATTGATCAAGAATAAATTTGGAGTTAAATTTAGTGATCAAAAAGAGACTAATTAAATATATGGGGATTGATTGTGTAAATCATTCATTCTTATATATGTGGACTTATGATCCATGATTCCTTATGTTGGGTTTAACCCATGTGGTGACCTATGGATACTCCATGGAGGTTAAAACCCATGGAGCATAAGGAATGGGTAAAGTCATGGGTTACATGGTGTAACCCTAATGTGCACACTATATAAGGACCCCTTTGGCTCAAGAAATTGGGCCTAGTGATACATATATAAGGGCTAGCCGATTTGAGCATGAAGTGTCTTCTTCTCATGGTTATTCCAAGTGTTGATGATGTTGTGTGAACCATTTGAGATTTCACACTTGGGGCACTAGGCTCTCAAGCTTCATGGACTCATGCTACATCAACAAGGTATGTATTCTATCTATTTCTATTACCCAAGTATTAAAATTTAATGATAGTTAAGGTAATACCTTGGAATATTCATATTTGCATGTATAATAGAGAAAACATAGATTCGAGGTATTTAGGGTTGCATGTACACCATAGGAGTGTTAGAATGCTCAAAACCCAACAGTGGTATTAGAGCCTAGGCTTGTTTTCAATTATACTTGATGCAAAGTGCTAAAAAATGCTGAAAAAATTGATTTTCAGGCTGTCTGGGCACTGGACTCGCCGATTCCACTAATGGACTCGCGGATTCCATGAAGAAACTTATACTACTCATCGATTAGGTTCATACACTCGACGAGTAGGACCCCCAGATAGCATATTTTTGACTTTTAAGGCTGGAATTGGACTAGAATCATTACTCTTAGTTGTTTTTCAACTTATAAACCTGTTTTTGATGTGGTAATGTTCATGATCAATTTCAAAGATAATTGTCAATAGATTCATGTTTCGTATTATTTTAATGGTTAGGCTAATTACATGAAAAAAAAAGTTTGATTGAATTATCTTGTTCTTATGACTTGCTTAGATTAATAGGAAAGTTATGTGAAATTGTTGTTTTCAATACAAATTAATCTAATAGTTGATTCTAAAATGTGTTTTTGTAACTTGTCCTCAAGTTATATGAAAAGTCACATTTAAGATTCATAAAACTCATAACTATTTCCATAGGTTATGAATAAACAAAAGTCACATTCTTTTAATAGTTTAAAGTCTTCCATAACTTGTCCTCAAGTTATGGAACTTGAAGAGTTTTTGGATTAAAACTACTTTAAACACATAAGTTATGGAATTGAATAGTTTTGAATAGTTTCAAAACTTGGCCTCAAGTTTTGCAATTTGAAAAGTTTTCCGTTATGAATACTTTAATTCCAAGTTAAGCCCTTAGATTTTTAAAAGTTAAAATTCAACCCTTATACTTTATAGTATTATAAGTTTATATATATATATATATATATATATATATATATATATATATATATATATATATATATATATATATATATATATATATATATATATATATATATATAAGAGCAAGTCAGTCTTACCGTTAGTAGGCCTCATTCACGAAACCGGTCTATAAGGTTACTGCCTATAAAATGGCAGTTTAATGGGTGTCCACTCTCACCCACCACTTCCTTGACTGGTGGAGGGTGGTTAGCCGAACGGGTAGGACAAGGACTAGAATTCTCCCTACATTAAAAGTATTAATGATAAATATAAAGTAACTAAAATGTTTTTATAATTCCCAATCTTAGTTACTTTAGGAAATTGTGAATAAGGTGCTAATCCATGAAATTACACTTTGCACTTTGCTTAAGTCGGTTAGTGGAGCGCGTGTGGTTAGCCGACACACTAACTGGATTTAACAAGGTATGTAAAGGTTAACTTAATGTTTATCACGGTATCGGTGGAGCACGTGTGGTTAACCGGCACATCAATTAAGGAGTAAATATTAAGGGTACCAAGTAATTTGCATGGTTACTTCACACGACATGAACAAGGTTTTCTCACCACGTAAGGATGCTGAAGGACACTATTCTAGGCTAGAAAACATGCGTTAAGGCTATGGGATGACTCTTGCCATAGCTCACGATGTGAGCCTATCATTCTCAAGTCGTGAGGGCCAAAAAAACGTGCTATAAATAGCAAGTTCGACCTCAGCCATTCTTGCATCTGAACTCTTTCCTTCTCGCTCATTTGCTGAAACCCTCTTGCATCCCGAGCCCGACGACCACGAACCGCTGACCGTTTTCAGTTAGATTTTGTCAAAGCATAATATTAAAGTGAGTTTTACAGCCCCACTTTTTAATGTTTTCGGGGGAAAATGCAAGTATTATATAAGCTAATATTGTGTCTATATGATAGTATATCTGTATCAAGATAGATAGTTATATTAACCGGGATATAGTTGTTTTGTATCTGATATTTTGAAAATATACAACTATCGTAAAGTTGTTAGCATGCTATTATTATAGAAGTATACTAATGTAGATCTTGAGTTATACTTAGGATTCTATATATATGTTGTGTGCGATATAGTTCCAGAGTTATACTCGGAAGTTCTATATGTTAATGGATAAGTATGTTGTTATTGTTGGTTTTATGTCAAGATAAAACCAGGTATGTTATATGTTGTTGTTATTGGTTTTATGTCAAGATAAAACTTCGTATGTTATATGTTGTTATTATTGGTTTTATGTAAAGATAAAATCTGGTTTTACTTCAAGTTATAGCTGTTATACTGCCTAAATGTTATGAAGTTAGGAGTAATGTTTAAAAGCATAGTCTAGTAACCTAGGGTTTTAGATATGAATATGCTTTGTTGTTAGAGTTATAGGAAGCCGAAAAAGTCTACATGAGCTACCTCATTCATCAACTAAGATTGGGAATCTTAGTGGAAATCCTCTGACCAGTAACTGTTAATCCCGTGTGAGCGAGGAAGTTGTGTATGGATCTATGTGGGTTAACGCCCCATCTCTGGTTGTTGGCTACAACCCAATCAGTTTTACTGTGGACTATAGATCTATGCAGGTTGACGATCCCACCCATGGTTGCTAGCTACAACCTAACGGTCTACAGGTGACGAACTGTCCTATTGATTGTTATATGTAACGCCCGTAGATCCGGGCTAGTCAATTTAGAGATGATAAGCGTCAAAAATGACTTGTTGATGGAAGATTATTTAGAAGGCATAATCTTAACTAAGTTTTAGTATATGTTACAAGGATTCCGTACATATAAAGAACGCCGAAATCTGAGTTATAACGAAGAAGTTATGACCTGTCGAAGTTTCGCAATAGAACCGGCACGGCACAACACGACGTAAATAGTGAATTTACGATAGAGCAATATTTGAACTTAGTGATCTAAACAAAACTCTTAGAATACGTTAAACCGAGAGCGTGCATATAAAGAATGCCCAAATCTGACTCCGTATGAGGAAGTTATGATTTTTCGAAGTTTCGGCTTAACAGTGTACAGCCCGAAGTTCGAATATGAGATCGAGCGATATTTAGCCGAAACAATCTAAAGGAGAATTGAATATCTCGTCGATAGTAGTCCAACGGTCAAAAGACAGACGAAAATGGATGCCAGACAAAGGAGTTATGATTTTCTAACGGAGTTTTCCTGTCGCGACCTACTAAAAATAATATAATAAAAATAAATTCAAAATTATCCGATGAAGTCTAAATGAACGTTGTAGATCTTTTTATTACCTACGCGTCGACATATAGAATGTCGAAAACGGAGTTCGTATGCAAAAGTTATGAATTTCTGAAGTTCGGGGCGCAAAACCTCAAAACTGTCAGAGACCACGATGTGAAAACCGTGTTCACGACGTTGACTAGCTTCTAACGCCTTCTGGAGCCTGACAGAGCAAGTGGACAATAACGCATGCAATGACGTTTATGCCCACAACGTGGGAGCACTGTTCACGACGTTAAAATCGAGAAAACGGCCCTATAAATAGATTTGAAGGGGCAGTCGTTTGTGGTTGCCAAATCTCTTCTCTGTCACCCGTATTACATCGATTTACGTGCAAAGAAATACCCCCGAAGCCCCGGTATCATCCCGAGATTGGAAGCAAGTCCTGAAGCCCGAAGATCCCGAAAAGAAAAGAGTTTCTGATTCGAAGCTCTGCCCGTGAGAAGTCCGGTGTGTGAAGATATCTCGGTTTCACCAAAGTGTTACTACTTGGAGAGGTGTAGTGTTGCCCAATAATCGCCTTATCAAGTGAGTGTATTGTCCCTTTCATAAACACGATTTTAATACAAGTATCGGTTGAATGTATTACATCTATGTTATGTGTGAGTGTATAGTTACTTTCTTCTAACACATAAGTATTAAGTATTTGCTACGAAATACGTGTTATGTGTTTATATATTCTTGTTTATTTGAGATAAGCATGGAATGGATGTTTTATATAGGTTTTAAATGAGTTAAACTGTATATGTATGTTATATTTACAAATATGTTGGGTAGAACATGGGTAGACGAATTAGTTGGTGTGTGATGACGGATGAGTTTGAGGATGAGACAAAAGACGAACCTTGATAGCTATGGATTTAGTACTGTATAGATGAACCTTAGTAGCTATGGATTTAGTACCGTATAGACGAACGTTGGTAGCTATGGATTTAGTGTTGTTAGATAGACGATGGTAGCTATGGATTTAGTAATGTTAGATAAACGTTGGTAGCTATGGACTTAGTACCTACACTGGTAGCTATGGATTTAGTACCCGATGAATGAACCATAGCAGCTATGGAATTAGTGATTTACGAAAGAACATTGGCAGCTATTGTCTTAGTGCCTAATAAAGAATCATGGCAGCTATTGTCTTAGTGCCAAATAAAGAATATTGGCAGCTATTGGCTTAGTGCCTAATAAAGAATCCTGACAGCTATTGTCTTAGTGCTTAATACAGAGTGAACGAATAGATGATTCTTAGGGTAGACCCTTAAGAGTAAGGAAGATAATGGGGATGGGTAATTGGAATGACCGTTTGATGATTGAATATATATATATATATATATATATATATATATATATATATATATATATATATATGTATATATATAATATTGTGGGTTGAAAACCCTATATGCTCACCAGGCTCCCAAGTCTGACCCACTCAGTTTTCTTTGTATTACAGGTTGTGGCACAAGATCATAAGTTGGCTGACGTAACGAGAGATATGGATTATAGGCCCGTAGTTATATATAATTAACTGTGTAAGGTCTATGTTGTTCTGTTTATGCTTTTGGTCTGTATTGAACATGACATCCCGAGATTTTGTTATATAATGAAAATACATTTCTTTAAAGAAATGATTTGATTAATTCTTATCATATTTTGTTTTAGGCACAAATTCCGCAACTGTTTTCTGTAAAAGATTACTCTGATTTTAAAAACAAAGCATAAACAAGTCGGTCTTTTCTGGCCGTGAAATTGGGGATGTCACATTATAGACCCGGCGTCGATGAAGCATACAGGGGAAGTATTTACCTTGGTGGAATCCTTTATGGCTCCAATGGCGATTTTATTGTGGCACCAATGGAGGAACCATTGGTGGGATATCTTTTAATCAAAGGTTTTTATGTCTAGCAGCAGTTACGGACTCATGGTAGCACAACTTTAGAAGCATTATACTTTGTCGATATACAAGTATGAATGTTAAGTATAAGTTTCCCAAAGACTTATACTCTAAGTACAAGGAACCTGTAGGTATACTACTTGCTCATTAAGTAGACAATTATACCTAGCACGCTTACTCGTATAGAATTAAAATAGATTTATACGTAACGATTTTACTCGTATAGAATTGAAATAGATTTATACGTAGCGGTTTTACTCGTATAGAATTGAAATAAGATTTATATGTAGCAACTTAGTTTGTATAGAATTACAAACATTTATATTTATAATATATAAAAGTTATAGGTATATACTTATTTGGTAAGTAAACCATTATACCTAGGATATATATATATACATATACATATATATATATATATATATATATATATATATATATATATATATTGTGGGGTTGCAGATTCGTTTAGTATTGTGTCATTGGGCTCGGTTAATAGTCCAATTGTTTTGTACTCCGGTTTGGGCCTGTCCAACCGTGATCCTGTTAGCTTTACTATATAACAATATGCTTGCATGCATATTAGGTTAACGATCAAGAATACAATAGAGAGAATTACGATAGCTTTGATTTTCTTTATCGTTCCTGTAAACCTTCTAACCCTCTACAGTTGATGTTCTTTGTCGAGCTCTTCTGAGGGTTGTTTTATAATCATTCGACACGTTTGATTCATTCTTGAGTTGTTTATTATTTTCTTGTTCTTGCTGTTTAATCTTTATTTTACCTGTTTAAAATCTAATCGATCTTCAAGATTAAGTTTTAATCTTATCATATATATATATATATATATATATATATATATATATATATATATATATATATATACACTAAATGTTTAAGAGTCAAAATGATACTTTCAAAACTAAACTTTTGAACTCAGAAAAAGTATTATTTTTATATGGAGTCAAAACATATGAACTCACCAACTTTATGTTGACGTATTTTAAAATGCATGTGTTTTTAGGAAGTTGATAACTATGATACAAGAAATGACGTACACTGCCCGGTGTTTCCGCCGACGGCCGGGGTGTGACAGATTGGTATCACAGCTATTAACTATATTGACATAGTACTTTCTTAGGAAAGCACGACTATAGTTTAGGGCTTACTCTGTTAGGTTTAGGTATATCCCTTAACCTACAAATAAAAAGTATTATTAAATTATACTACTGAATGACTACTTACGGGAGCGGTGACAGGATAGACATGTCACGTTGGGTTGCTGGATTACCAAACGGCTATATGCTAAAATGAACCTGCCCACCGACTGTCCTGACTGGCTAGTGCCTTATTAGCTAGACCTCAAATAACAAACAATAATTAATAATACCCGTGAATACAACAAACACAAAGATATAGAGTAATGTATGGACTCAGTCCCACGATGAGAACACATGTTTAAACCAAAAATATTGAAAACCCAAACCCTCGATAAGAATTCAACCCTTGATGTTAGGTCAAACTACTTAGTCGAGTTTTATTGTACATGGGTCGAACCACAACTAAAACGTAGACTGATCACCTATGTTTAATTATGGTTAGACCAATGCACAACTAAAATTGGATACGGTGTTTGATAGACTAAAACACCTGAAGATTCTAGAAGATTAAATGTAAGTCTTTGATTAGGATACTATCAACTCGGAGTACGAGAAGACGATGTTTCGAAAACAACATTTAGGACTCGGTATGGTCAATCTAAGTTCCTAGTTAAGCCTTTGGATTGACCAGCACTCCAACAATGTTCAAGGACCTCATGAATAGTGTTTGCAAACCGTACTGGGATAAATTTGTGATAGTAGTTATCGATGATATATTGATATATTCACAAACCAAGAAACAACACGGTCAACACTTGCAAATAATCTTGGAACTACTAAAAAAAGTTGTACGCCAAATGTGAATTTTGGATTAGAGAAGTACAAATTTTTAGAACATGTAGTTAGTAACAAAGGGATTCATGTCGAACCCTCCAAGATTGATGTAATTAAGAATTGGGAAGCACCAACGACGCCAACAGAAGTGCGTCAACTCTTAGGACTTGTTGGCTATTACCGTAGATTCATAGAGAATTTCTACAAAATAGCCAAGCCACTTACAACACTAACCCAGAAAGATATGAAGTCCAACTGGGAAGACAAACAAGAAGTTGCTTTTCAGAAACTAAAGCAAAATGTTGTGTAGTGCACCAATCCTATCCCTCCCAGATGGGACAGAAGATTTAGTCGTATACTGCGACGCATCAAATCAAGGATTGGGATGTGTGTTGATGCAAAGAGGAAAAGTTATTGCTTGCACATCTTGACAACTTAAGGTGCATGAGAATAATTACACTACCCATGACCTTGAATTGGGAGCTGTAGTTTTTGCACTGAGAAATTGGAGACACACAATTGGCCAGAGAACATATATGTGATACCTTATGCGTCGAGCTAGAAATAACCCACGAGAAAACTCAAAAGATCGTGCAAATTAAAGATCGATTAAAGGCAACACGTGATCGTCAGAAGAGTTATGCTAACGTAAGACGTAAGCCTTTAAAATTCCAAGTTAGAGATAAAGTAATGATGAAGGTCTCTCCTTGGAAAACTGTAATTCGATTCGTGAAACGAGGCAAACTAAACCCACGGTATAAAGGACCTTTTGAAATTCTAGCAAGAATTGGTTTTGTCGCATAACAACTCAAGTTACCTCAAGAAATAAGCCGTATACACTATATTTTCGCCAACTATTTAACAAAACCCCATCCATAAGATAAATTTTGGGACAAAATTGGTCTAACGAGGGAGAATGTAACACCCGTAAAAATAGGTCAACAACAATCACATGTGATTATGCCAATCATGTAATGTGATTTTGGGACCACCGAATCCTAAAATCATCGTCCATACATGTCTATTACCTACAAAACAGATGGGAATATATATATATATATATATATATATATATATATATATATATATATATATATATATATATATATATATATATATATATATATATATATATATATATATATATATATATATGCACGTACTAAAAAAACACCAACACATGTTAGGAATCCAACTACATACACGTACTAAAAAAACACCAGCACATGTTAAGAATCCAACTACGCAATTCTATTTTGTTAATATAAATAAAGAAAACACAATTCATTAGAGCACAAAGTCGCTTAAATGACAAAAACATTTGTTAGGCCATATTTGGTCACTTAATTTTTGGCTTTGTGTTCATTTGCTTATTTAACTCGTTTTATGTTTTAAAATGTTGATTAACTTTTAAATTCTTGCTAAAATGGTCACTATGATCAGTAATATTACGTTATCATCTTTTTTTTTTTTTGGCTATTTAAGGTGATCAATTTTTTTGGCTCTTTTAGGTAATTAATTATGCTATTTTAGTTTCATATTTTTTTTTCCACAATTCATTTTTATAAATTTATTTTTTACTTTCGGTTTTACATGTTATATTTCATAATTCGCTTTTTATATCTTCAATTTTATTGCAGTTTTGTATTTATTTTCACAATATATTTTTACAACCTAAGGTTTTTTTTTTTTATTTTACTTTCATGTTTTTTTTCAAAATTCATTTTTACAACTTCTTTTTTTTTCATTTTTTATATTTTTTCATAATATGTTTTTAGAGCTTCGTTTATTTATTTTGCCAATTAAGTGTCAATACCAAACTATATAATTATTATCCCAAATGAGAATCCTAAAATTGTTTGTTTCTTATGCATCGAGTAACTTTGCATAATTAACAACCTTTTTGTATGAAATTTTACACAACAGTAACAACAACTCAGAGATATTTCTCAAGCAAAAAAATCATCTTGTAATTGTAGTTGGTTTTTCTCTAACATTAAATTATCTGTTTTCTTTGATTATTGGCATTATAAACCCAAAATATGATTCTCTTGTTAGGATCGTGACTAGCCCAAATATGCTCAACATAGAAAAACAATGAACTTTCATTTTCTAAAACCAATTGGTGATAGAATGGATTACTAATTTGTCTTATATGATAGCATATAGTTTCTTCTTTTACCAAATATGGGTTTGGGCTTGCATCCCAACTAGGGATGAGCAACGGGCAAAACCCGGACCAGACCGGCCCGAAGACCGAAAACCCGAAGACCGAAAATCGTGAATTTTCTTACCCGAAAACCGGACCGTTTTTGGATGTACGGGTTCGGGTTTGGTCCGGTCCGGTCTCGGGTACTAAACCGGGTTTCGGGTTTTGGACCGAACTAGGCTTTGAAAATGGTACAATGCGGGACTTTACTTAGATCACGTGCAAATGAGGTGTCTACAAAAAAATACAAACCTTATTAACATTTGGAACAAATTAAAATTACACTATTTAGCACAAAAACCACACTTTTTATAAAAAAATGCATGTTTTAACAAAAAAGAAACAACATTGTTAATAAAAAAAAAAACTGCATTTTAACAGCTTTTTTGTGTAAAAAACAACAAAAAACAACATTATTTATAAAAAACTACATGTTTTTATAAAAAATTTGTATGTTTTTATAAAAAAAAAAAATTGCATGTTTGAACAAAAAATAGCATGCTAGATACATTTTTTCTTGTAAAGTGATAGAAACAAACGTTGATCAAGATCTATAAATAATGTTACAATAAAAACATCAAGTTTTATACATAATGTTATATATAACATTAACTAATAATTCAATATCCTTATCTATATATTTTAAGGAGAAATTTTTTTTCGGTCCGGTCCGGGTTAAATCCCGTATTCCGGGTACGGTCCGGTCCAAACCCGAAACCCGATTAGCGGTAAAAACAAAACCCGAAAACCGGCCCATTAATATGTATATCCGGTCCGGTCCGGGTCCGGTCCCGGTTTTTTTCCGGTCCGGTCCGGTCCAACGGGTTATATTCTCATCCCTAATCCCAACAATCTTCCCCTCAAACCTAAGTTCCGCCCTTGGTCTCCCTTTCAACGACCGTTCATCAACTCCAATCTTTTTTCATATCGTCGATACTCTTGGGACACGCTCACCTGACATGGTGCCATTAGGAAGATTTTTGACACAAGGCTTCAGGATCAACTTCGTTGGACTTGAAATTACTGGGGATGGCAACACCCACATCATCCGAGCTACGACCATAGCTCTGATACCACTTGCTTAGATAGCGAATAGCCTGACCATGCTCAACATATAAGAACAATGAGGTTCAATTTTCTAAAACCATTTGTTAATAGAATGGATTACCTATTTACCTTATATGTTAGCATATAATTTCTCTTTTTACTAACGTGATATTGGGTTTACATCCAAACATCTCTTCAATTAATTAGTATTCAACTTGATAATAAGAATAATGGATATTTTAACTTATCCAATTATAATTTTTTTTAATGTGAGAAACATATATAGTGAGATTGGGTTTACATCCCAACATTTCTTCACTCAATTAGTATCCAACTTCATAACAAGAATTATGGATATTTTAAGTTATCCAATTATAATTTCTTTTATGTGAGAAACATATATAGGGTATTGTTATTAGTATAATAGGCAAACCATTAGAACTCATATGAAAAAGTTTCTAATTATGCAACGTTACCGAATGCATGTCAAATTCATAATTCTAGGATTTCCACTTGGGTTAATAATTTTATGGTGTTAGTTAATTTACATCTAATTGACGAAACAAATATACGAAGTTCTACAAGTTGAAAAACATATAAAAAATGAAGCTATAAAATATATTTTGAAAACAGCATGAAAACGAAATGAAAAAGTTAAGTTGTAAAAATAAATTGTGAAAAAAGAACATGAAAAAGATACTAAAAGTGAAGTTATAATGACAAACTGTGAAAAAAACAGAACCCAAAGTAAAAAAAATAAAGTTATAAAAACGAATCGGGAAAAACATTTAAAAACAAAACGAAAATGACGTCATAAAAGCGAATTTTATATATATATATATATATATATATATATATATATATATATATATATATATATATATATATATATATATATATATATATATATATATATATATATATATAGTGTGTGTGTGTGATGGTTTACTTGAGATTCTAAACAAAATAGTAATCTTGAGATTAAACCCCAGTCACATATTTTTGATTTGTCGCTCTAACGCTCCGCAACAACGAGTTATGCCTAATCATAAATGATTATAGGGCAGAAATGTATAATCATATATGATTATACATATATATTTGTTCAAAGATTGAGTAATCATATATGATTATGGTGGTCGGTGGCTGACAAGGTGGTGACCATAGTGCGGTGGTATAGGTGACAGATGTGGTAGTGGTGGGGTCGGTTTGTGGAAGAGGTGGTGATAATGGGGGCGAGAAGATGTGGTGGTAGTGGTGGTGACAATGACTGCTGTGGTGTTGGGAAAGTGGCGGGGGAAAAGATCGGGTGATGCTGAATAATTATTTAGAATTATAACTCTCTCATCGCATCGGTATGCAAGACCACTAGAACAACAAATAAAAATTTGTGGCTGAGGTTGAATATCTAGATCTTTATTTTTTTTTCGGAATCTCAAAAGAACCTACTTATATATATATATATATATATATATATATATATATATATATATATATATATATATATATATATATATATATATATATATATATATATATATATATATATATATATATATATATATATATATATATATATGAAGTACAAATAAATATTGAAAAAAATGAGTGCAAGAATTATACGTACTTTTCTTTTCACATAATTGTTTAATTTTAAAATTAGTATTACATCTAATTATTTTGTATTAATTTTATAGTTTGAATGATTTAATTGTGGGAAATTTGGAGTAAAGTCCTTAAAGCTTTATTTTTCTTTTCACATAATTGTTTAATTTTAAAATTAGTATTATAGCAAATTTATTTTGTATTAATTTTATAGTTTATATGATTTAATTATGGGAATCTGGAGTAAAGTCCCTAAAGTTTGGCTTTATTGACGTAAAAGCCATACCATTTTTTTTTATTTTTTTTATTTTTATTTTTTTGTAATTTAACCCAAAAAACCAGTAAATACTTGAAAAAAGACCTTGTTCCAAGATGAAAATGTGAATCACTTTTCTGAAAATAAACATGATTTTTTCTTTAATAAGATTAAAGTTTAAGGATTATTTTGAAAATCTTTTCTTTTTATATATATACTAAATTAATTTAAAGAAAACTCATATTTGTTTATTAAAAAACTCAAAATAAAATATCATCTATATCTTTTTCACTAAAAAATCTTATTTTTATTTATTAAAAACCACAATAACGATAATATGTATGATTTTTTAGAAAATTTTTATTTGTTACACACACAAAAATGTGTTTTAAGGGGTAATCGCAAAAATAGTAGAATATGATTTGACATTTGACAAATTGAACACCTTTTTACCTTTTTAACCCATAGAAATTAACATTAGTTGTGAATTGTAAAATTGCTTTATGAATGGTCCCTACATTTAAATTTATAAAAAGTTGAATTAAAATAATTTTGTTTTCGGAAAAGAATATATTTCGAAAATACATTGTCAAATGGTGGACCATATTTTATGAAAAAATGATGTCATACAATTAAATTTATCTTTTTTAGTTAGTCATTTTGTTAAAAGTTACAAAAAAAAAAAAGGTATATAAAAAGCCACTCATTTTGGTGATTTTTGTAATTATCATATTTTTTTAATGGCTATAATAAGGATTTCTCCTTTTGAACTCTTTATGCTAACAAGTTTCAAAACATTTCTAAATGATATACATTCTTGCTTCTCTTTGACTAATATCATCTATTTCACTAATTCAATGGTTTTTTATTAATAAAGATTAAGGACGGGGTATTTTGGGAAAAAAAATTCGAGAATTCAAGTAACAAGAACTATGTATTAGGTGTGTGCGCATTGCATGTTTGATGAATCAATGGCTTCTTTATTAATAACGTTTAAGTACAGGGATATTTTGGGATTTTTTTTCTAAGAATTCAAGTTAGAAGAACTTTATATTAGGTGTATGTCCATTGTAATCTATTTTGAATTAATAAATAAATAAAAATAACATCAGAAATGAAATGTTCAAAAGTCTCAATTGCGATACATAAAGTAATAGATATTGTAACTAGGTTTTCAGAAACTTAAAGAACACAAAAATCCGAGTTTTAACGAAGAAATTATGACCAATCGAAAATCCCCAACAAAACCGGTAAAACACTATTAAGCGTAAAACGCGAAATTTCAATAAAATACTTTTTTAGCCTTAATTATCTAAATGAATGTCGTGGATATCATTAAACCGTGAACATACATAAAAAGAACGTCCAAATCTGACTTCGTATGAGCAAGTTAGGATTTTTCTAAGTTTCAGAGTAGCGGTAGACAGCTAAAAACTCGAAATAGAGATCAAACGATATTTAGCAGACACAACCTAAACGAGAGTTGAAGATCTCAACAATAGTAGTACAACGGTAAAAAGACAGACGAAAATGGACATCGGATGAAGAAATTATGAATTTTTAATGTTCTTTTCCTATCCTGTCCTATTAAAAATATATAATTAAAAATAAAGTCAAAATTTGCCAATAAATTCTAAAAAAAGTTGTAGACTATATTCTCACCTACGTGTGGATATAAAGAACGTAAAAAACGGAGCTCGTATGCGAAAGTTACGCATTTTAGAAGATTGAGGCTCAAACCAAGGGGGGGGGGGGGGGGGGGGCGTATGAGGGTACACTCAGAGTACGCCATACGGGGCCTCGGATCGGCCACGTCTCCCCTACGCCCTCTACCCCCCGTCCCATCTGAAGTCCGGCAGACAAGGAAGGCGTCATGCATGACGTACACCTCACGTACGAGGGTACGCCCAGCGTTCGAGCTGCGGACACGTTACGCCCCGCGTAACTTCGAAGTACGCCCAATGTACGAAGCTGCCTCCACCCCTATAAATAAGGATGCTAGGGTGCCGGCTCAAATTGCTAATTCACACCATTTCTCTCCCAATTTTTCACTTCCGAGCCCCTCGAGACTACCCCGATGCCCCGGTTACGTGTCCAAGTCCCAACGAAGGTCCGAAGCTCTGAAATACCCGAGAAACTCACTTCCTTCCGGTCGAAGTGTTGCCCGAGAAAAGTCTCGTTTTCTACAAATCATCAATCTTTCAAGGTGAGTTCATACCCCTATATTTTCACATCTTTTCTATGTTTTAAGGGGGGGGGGGGGGGGAATACAATTTGAAACGCAAGAAAAACTTATGTTAAAATGCAAATCGTTACATACAGTTTCAAATACTTTATCTACATTTGGTGTATAAATGTTAAACACAAAGAATAATATTATTACAAATGTTATGCTTTACATGCAAAGTTAGTAACACACTAAGGTTTATCATGCAAATGAAATACATTTTTGGAAAACTATAATAGGTATAATTTATGAGATATTCATGATACTTTACACTCTATAAACACTATAGAAAGGAAATACTTACATTTATAAGAACAATGGACTTTTCATATGTAACTCTATTTGATACAAACTTTGTGAGACATTTGACTTCACGTACTTTCACGTACGCATTTTAAGTCATGTATTATATACCATAATCTCTTGTAGGAAGAGCGTGATACTTGTGTATAGATCTATACGGGATTGACAATCCCGCACCTAAACTGTTAGCTATAGTTGGACTGGCAGGTCTGGGGTGACAAATGTCATATCATTCCAACGCCTGAAGAACATTGTAACAGGCAGTCTGGTCAATAGTACGGTTATAAAACTCACATGAAGTATTAAAACATTTGATTTACGAGGCTATCAAACGCCTTAGTGATTATATATACATATATAAATCTACTTACACTATTTTAGGTATGGAAACTACTTACGCATTTCATTTTCGAATAATTTAAAACAACTATTCATTTATGGAAAATATTGGATTTTCTAGATACAAACACAATTACTTTATACAAAAAGACATACAATTCTTATACAAAAATGCTTATGAACACACCAACTTAATTATTGACACTTTTTCAAAACTATTTGTATTTCTCAAGGACTCAGTAATACAGGTAGCAACTGCTTTTGGGAAGGGACGCTAAGGCATCAAATTTCAAACTTATTATATCATCATAATGTAATTTCTTTTGAAACATGTAATACAATCAACAATGTAACTTTTTAAATTATATTTATGATGGTTGTGTTTGCTTTCTTTACTATTTATTCAACTGTTATGATACTACATGAAGTCATCCGCCCTCGAACAATTCCGCCGTTCAAACTTCCCTTCTCCAGATTCTGGAACTCATTGTTGATTTCCAGAAGATCCTGCTTAGAGCAGTATTGCATCTTTAGTTGCACCACAAAATCTTCCCAAGATATCTTGCTAGCTTCTCCCTTGGGCATCGAACCAGCTAGTAGCTTCCACCAGTTCAGCACTCCACACTTTAACAGGGGAATCGTGAGAGCGGTTTTCTGTCTGTTGCTACACTCGCAACTCTCAAACATTGTCTCCATCTCGGAGATCTAGTCCATAACTTCCACTGGTGTCGGGCTTCCACATAGACACGGTGGTTTGGATGCCATGAAATCTTTGTACATGCACCCGCATCCGTCATTTCCTCCATCCTGATTGTTTCATCTATCTAACGGTGGGTTGGCTTGACCAACAGTCCCACTATAGTTCCCTCCTTCTGACTACCCATCATTCAGCTCAGGTTGTTCAACTAGTATTGTAATTTCTTCATGATTCTGTCGAAGCAGACGTCTAGTTTCCTCCATCTGACGATCCAACATCATTTGAATCATCGCTTGTACCCCAACCATTGTCATTGGCTCAGGTACTACTGCTACCGCAGCTACTTGCTCAATCACACGTGGTTGATTCCTGTTTTCGTTTGCGTTTCCAACTCCACTTCTGGTTCTTGCCATTTTTGATCTATACACTGAATAAGGTGAATTTAGACCCTCATTCATGGTAGATATTTAAATGATCCATATCTCTCTGAAACGTTTACATGCTAATCCTAATATCATAGTCATATGCTTAGAATCCTAAACACATAAGGTTTCCAAATCTGGTCGGCAACAGACCATAGATCCGAACAAATAATATCATATATAGCAAACATATAACATTTAGCACATAAAAGCATTTTAGGCATCTTTCCTAAAATAAACTAGTGCTCGTGTCTAAACTATAGCGGACACTCATCTCACAATAATTGCTTAGCATTTTAAGTTTAAGTCTAGAAATCCTACAAATTCCTAGTTCACTTAAACTAATGCTCTGATACCAACTGTGACATCCCCATTTTCACGGCCAGAAAAAACCGATTTGTTTATGTTTTATTTTGAAAATCAGAGTAATCTTTTAGAGAAAATAGTTGCGGAATTTGTTCCCAAAACAAAATGTGATAAGAATTTATCAAAGCATTTCTTTAAAGAAATGTATTTTTGCATTATATAACAAAAATCTCGGGATGTCATGTTCTGATACAGACCAAAAGCATAAACAGTACAAAATAGACCTAACAACAGTTATTCACAACTACTGATCTATAATCCACAATATCTTGATAATTCATCCAACTTATGCTCTCGCGCCACTACCTGTAATACAAAGAAACTGAGTGGGTCAGGCTTGGGAGTCTGGTGAGCATATAGGGTTTTCAACCCACAATAATATAATTATTATATTTAATCATCAAACAATCAACCCAATTACCCATCCCCATTATCTTCTTTAATCTTAAGGATCTACCCTAAGAATCATCTATCCTTCATTCCTAAGGATTGACCTAAGGAATAGGCATGAATTCCATCGCTGCCTGAGGTTAATACAACAAGCACTAAATCCATAGCTGCCAATGTTCATCTACACAGTACTAAATCCATAGCTACCAAGGTTCATCTACACAATACTAAATTCATAGCTACCAAGGTTCATCTACACGGTACTAAATCCATAACTACCATTGTACTTATATAAGGCACTAAGTCCATAGCTGCAGCGTTTTTAGAGTACACCGGTGAACATCAAGTTCACAACACCTACAAGTTACGAGCCTACTAGTGTTCCACAGGACTGTCTAGAATAGTTCGTGGTTGTCATCCCTACTCTGTTGAATGACGGGGCCATCGTTTGGGTAAAGGTTTCACTCATTTTTCACCTGTCACCCTCATCTCACGATCTATATCATCCTTCGTCTCATCCTTCATCACACCAACTATTTTGTCTACCCATGTTCTACCCAACATATTTGTAGATAAAAAGTACATATACGGTTTAAACCATTTAAAAACTTGTATAAAACATTCATTCAACATCCATATCAAGTAAACAAACAATATATAAACACATAACACGTATTTCATAGCAAATACTTCATATCTATGTGTTAGAAGAAAGTAACTACACACTCACTTGATTAGACGATGCTCGGACAGCACTACGGCTCTTCAAGTACTATTCTTTTGATGTAACTGGGTTATCTTCCAAAAATCAGGCTTCTCGCGGGCATAGTTTCAGCTCGAAACTCTTTTCTTCTCGGGATCTTTGGGGCTTCAGGACATGCTTCGGGTGTCGGGGTGATACTGGGGCTTCGGGGGTGCTTCAAGACAGCTAGAGAGGGTATCGGGAGTGAGAGAGTGAAGGAATTAGCAACCAAAATCGGCTGCCCTTCGATTTTTATTTATAGGGCCATTTTTCTGGATTCACGTCGTGAATCTAAAATATTAACGTCGTGAGTTTAGTTATCATCAGGTGCGTCATCGCAACTTGGGTCTAACAGGCTCCAGGAGACGTATTACTGAGTTCACTTTGTGAACTCTGACACAGTGTCGGGGTTCGTGCTCCAAACTTCATAAATTCATATATTTCGCATACGAGCTTTGTTTTCGATGTTCTTTATATCCACGCATAGGTGAGATTACGCTCCACAACTCTAGTTTAGACTCCGTCGGCTAAATTGGACTTTATTTTTATTATATTATTTTTAGTATGTCGGGACAGGAAAACTCCGTTAGAAATTCATAACTTCTTCATCTGATGTCCGTTTTCGTCTGTCTTTTCACCGTTGCATTACTATCGATGAGATCTTCGATTCTCGTTTAGATTGTTTCGGCTATAAACCACTTGATCTCATATTCGAACTTTGGGCTACATACTGCTAAGTTGGAACTTCGAAAAATCATAACTTCCTCATACGAAATCGGATTTAGACGTTCTTTTTATGCACGCTCTCGGTTTAACGTATTCTACGAATTTTGTTTAGATAGATAAAGCTAAAAATTGCTCTATCATAATTTCACTATTTACGTCCTACAACGTCGTGTCGAATCTATCGCAAAATTTCAACAGGTCATAACTTCTTCGTTATAACTCGGATTTCAGCGTTCTTTATATGTACGGAAACCTTGTGACATATACTACTACTTGGTTAAGATTATTTATTATAAACACTCTTCTATCAAAAAAATCATTTTTTTTACGCTTATGGTCTCTAAATTGACTAATCCGGATCTACGGGCGTTACAATATTAGTCTGCTTTTATTATTCGTAAAAAGAAAAACTGAAACCACAACACCATATTTAGGTAGATTTTCCAAAGTACAATACTTCATTATAATAAAAATTTGAAAGTACAATGTTGTCATAGAAAAAAAATTAATTTAGGATTCTATAATACACAATATATATATATATATATATATATATATATATATATATATATATATATATATATATATATATATATTCCACCCGGGCTTTTCCTTCTGTTTTATAGAGACGGAAATTCTTCTAATAATTCATGTAGAAAGGTGAGGCATTTTCCCCGGCATACAGAAAAAAATGAAAGGATGAATCATCGTTCATCGAGCGCTTTCTCTCATTTGTCTTCTATGTATGCCTTTGTGGTCGTTAACGAGAGCAATCGGCAGACCCAGTCTCTCTTGGAATCCTGAATATGCCAATAATTGTGTTGTATCAAATTAAACCACATGCTCCACCGCTTGTGCAGGCCCCCGTCAATTCCTTTGAGTTTCGGTCTTGCGACCGTACTCCCCAGCATCAAATCAACGGCGTAAAGGCTTGGATGACTTTATTTAGGCCATGGCACTCATTTCAATGGCAAGGACAGCTTTGGTCGTTTTTTGAGTAAAGACATTCAATTTTGATCATTACTCCAAATTCCGTAATCCGACGTGAACTTATATATATATATATATATATATATATATATATATATATATATATATATATATATATATATATATAAATGCAGGAGCTATAGGTGACTATCTGATTGACCAATCA
Source organism: Lactuca sativa (assembly GCF_002870075.4). Classification (NCBI taxonomy): domain Eukaryota; kingdom Viridiplantae; phylum Streptophyta; class Magnoliopsida; order Asterales; family Asteraceae; genus Lactuca; species Lactuca sativa. The sequence goes on from NC_056623.2 coordinate 112,971,932, forward strand.
ATGCTTGCTCATTACTTCCTCTCAATACTCAACTTTAGTGATGAATATAAGAAGTGGGACAATCTTTTCACCATGGATAAAAAAGAAAATCAAATTATAAACGATCATAAACAAATATATTTATTTTTCTTTTATTATTTTGTTTATAGTAATTATCATCATATGTGAATCCAAGTGTTATGTTATCAATAAGCATTAGTTTTATAAAAAATTGCAAGAATGGTTCCATTGTGTTATGTCACAACTCGCAAGTTTGGTCCAAAAAGGTTTGGACTCGACCAAGTTGTCCAAAATTTTCAAAAACTTTTTATAAAGACATTGGCTTTTGGTATTTTCCCTTTTTTCATTTTTTTATTACAGAAATCAGAAAAGAAAAAGAAAAAAGAAATTGAATAAAGTTTTTATTACAGGAAGCAAAATCATGTCATTTTAAAAAAACTCAAAACAAATTTGACCAAATTTGCAACTAAATCAAAGTTTTGGACCACTGACGCGAATCCAAATCTTTTTCGACCAAACTTGCGAGTTGTGACATAACATAGAGACCATTTTTGCAAATTTGTTTTATTTTTAATATAGGGTTAATTTCATAAAAGACCTTATATTTTGTGTTTTTTTCCGGATTAAACCTCGACTTTATTTTTTTCCTAAAAAGACCTTGTATTCTTCTATTTATTTTAAAAAAACCCTTAACTTTGTCTTTTGTTTTTTGCGAAAAATCACTCAACCTTCTAATTATTTCCAAAAAACCCTCAACTTTTTCAAATTTTTCCGAAAAACCAGTCACATTTTACAAGTTTTTTCGTCATATTTTACAAGTTTTTTCGGAAAAAAAATGACTAAAAGGGTTAGATAGAAAAAAGGGTTAATATCATAAAAAAAAAAACCTTATATCTTGTGTTTTTTCCAGATTAAACCTTAAATTTAATTTTTGCCTTAAAAAGACCTTATATTTTTTCATTTTTTTCGATCCGACCCTTTTAGTCATTTTTTTCCAAAAAAATTGTAAAATGTGAGTATTTTTTCGAGAGGAACTAAAAATGTTTAGGTTTTATTTGGAAGCAATTAGAAAGTTGAGGAGTTTTTTTTCGGAAAATAAAGACAAAGTTGAGGGTTTTTTCAGAAAAAATGAAAAAATACAAGATCTTTTTCAGGAAAAAAAATAAAATTGAGGTTTAATCCTTAAAAAACACAAAATATAATAGCTTTTATAAGATTAACCTAACCCTTTAATATATATTTTTATATCATAATATTTTACTTTCCTTTCTTTCTATTCACCTCCCAATAATATTGCAATAATATTGCAGATTTTGGCATTGTTAAGTTTTGTTTTACTTTCCTTTTTTATTTTTTTTTATTTTATTTTTTTTTACTTTTTATTATTTTCCATTGTGAAACTTTTTGAAGTAAACTACATAAATGGTCCTTGTGGTTTGCCATTTTAATTAGATCGGTTCCATAAAAGATTTTTTTCATGCAAAAAAACCCTTACAGCAGGGTTTCATTGTGGTTTTGGTTTGTCCGAAGTAAAATGACTTATTTGCCCCTTATATAATCCTTTTATACTTTCCCTTCATTTAATTTAGGGTTAATCTCAAAAAATACCTTATATTTTGTGATTTTCCCAGATTAAACCTCAAATTTATTTTTTTGCCTAAAAAAAACCTTTATATTTTTCATTTTTTTTTTCCAATTTAACCCTTTTAGTCATTTTTTTCCGAAGCAAAATAGTAAGAACTGAGGGTTTTTTTTTTGAGAAAAACTAAAAAGGTTAAGGGATTATTTGGAAGCATTTAGAAGGTTGAAGGTTTTTACGGAGAAAAAAAATACAAAGTTGAGGGTTTTTTCATAAAAATTGAATAAATACAAATAAATTGAAGGTTTAATCCGCAAAAAACACAAAATATAAAGTCTTTTTTAAAATTAACCCTTTAATTTAATATGAAAGAAATTGTGAAAAGGTTATATAAAGGGAAAATTAGTTGTATTTACTATGAACAAACACCAAAATCACAATAAAACAAGTAGATACTAAAATAAAAAGATAAAAAAAAAAATCAATAAAATATAACAAATTTCGAAGTTTGATAATTTGGTTTAGGATTGTGTGGTGCAATCTGTTCGTGGAGCTTTATTTTAAGAGATTGCATCTTTCAAAGGTAACATGGAAGATGAGAAGGATATGATACAACTCATTGAAGCACAATTTACAACACTTAGAAAAAGCTTTGAATGTGAGTTTAGATTCGATTGGAGATGCTAATAGAATAGTTGCTACTAAGCTTATTAATTTGTATCGAACTTGGTCATTATACTTTAGATACACTTTCAAGGACTTGTGAATACTAATTTATATAGAAGATTTGATCATGACTTTATAATTATTTCTTGAATGATAATGTTTGCTTTGGAATTTTATTTATTTTTGTTTGTGTAATCATTTTTGTCATGACACATGTTAAATTTAGTTTTTGTTATGTCATGATCGATATGTTGTTGAAATAGATTAGAAAAACAAGTCAACACATCTGAAAAAAATCAAAATTAAAGAATAAAAATATGCGAATAGAAAACTAAATGTCTGAATTTCAGCTTTACATCTTTTTGTCTAATCATGTCGACACCAATGTTTAGTTGTCTCTCATCATGCCAACATCGATCTTGATGTCGAACCCTATTTCAATGTATCTAAGCATAAAATGAATAAGACTTTGCTATTTATTTTAACTTTCACGTGTATGTATAATCTTTGATGTTTATCCGAGCACAAAATGAATTAGACTTTGTTATTTGGGGATTTTTATTTATTTTAAACACTCTTTTTATAACTTAGGGTCCCTAATTAACCGCTACCTAATCGATCAACTGAGAATGGTATTGATGAGTTTTATAGAAAACAAAACATGTACAATGCAGAAAACAATTAATAATTAATAAGATATATGCATCCTATAAAGGGTTTATGTTAGACATGTTGAAGACAATATACAATGAACATCTAAACCTAGAGTAACCTTAGTACATTTCGAAAACCATAGTTTAAGGTTACATATCTTTTGATTTGCTATTGCAAGCAAATCACACCAATCCAACAACTCCCGTCTTTCTTCTTTACGAATAACAACGGATCCCCCACAGTGTGAAGAACTAGGTCTACTGAAACCTTTATCCAACAACTCCTGAATCTACATCATAAGCTCCTTCATCTCCTTCGCTGCTAGTCGGTAAGGTGTTATGACTATTAGCGTGGTTCCTAGTAACAAGTCTATCCTAAATTCTACTTGTCTATCAAGGGTCAATCCAAGAAGATCTTCGAGAAATACTTCTAGAAAGTCACACACAACCGGTATCCTCTGCATATCCTTCTTCTTTTTCTTCGCATCGATCATGACCACTAGATATGATGTATATCCCTTAGATAAATATTTTCTAGATTTCATCAGGAAGATGATTCCAGAATTTACTCTACGTTTGTCCCCATACACTATAAATGGTTTTCTTCCGGGCAGTATGATCACTACGATCTTCTTACTACACTTGATATCAGTGTCGTTCTCGTTAAGCCAATCCATGCCTGACACTATGCCAAAGTTGTTTAACTCAATGGGCAAAAATTCCTTGCATAATATATTCCCATTCAAGTCGATGAATATATTCCTAATTCATTCACTAACAGGTACGAATTTGCCACTATCTACCTCTACTACTAGAGAATTATTTAGTTTATCTACAGGAAATGCTAGTCTTCTGAAGCGACATCTGTTTCCTCCCTGCTGTTTCCAGTGTCATCTGGAATGCTCTTGCCTGAGGCCTTGGTGACACATTAGGCTTTGTAGCCTCCTTTCTCTTCGTGCAGTCTTCTGCAATATGTCATTCTTCATTACATTCGTAACACACCATCCTGTTGGATGTACATTCTGTGACAACCCAAAAATTTATTCAATCGTTATAACCCATTTCCGTTAATAGAATATTCTATTTTGTAAAGGTTCCGTTAATTTAGGGGTAGACAAATCAATAAACGTTTTATTTTATTTTATTTTATGTTATTAACGTCGTAATGAAATAAATAAAAATACGTGAATTACCCTTCCATTTAGTTGGAAAAAGTTTTTAATTACGACCATTTAATCGGGTAAAAATTTAAGCCCCGCTTAACGTCGGTATCGGGTAAAATTCCACCTGGCCACAAACTCAAACCCTATATAAGGGTTGAGTAGTCACCAAGTTAGAAATTTTACCACACCAGTCTCTCTCTCTCTCTACTCTCTCTCCTCAAGGCCCGATTCTCCCGAAATCTGCTAGTTTCCACTCGAAACTGTAAGTACACTTACCCTAGCTTGTTCTACAAACCATTGCATGTCATTATAGCACAAAAATCGTCCAAGAAGGCAAAGAGTAAGGAGTTTACGGCCCAAGAACACTCTAGGGCCGTAAACCCCTAAAAATGTGCCAAAATGGTCCCAAATACCTTCCTTAGGCTTAGAGGCTAAGTTAGAACATACCCTAGAAGTGTTTTAACCATTTAATCTTGTGTTTAGAGGCTTAAAAGAGAGTTTATGGTCCAAGAATATCCTTAGACCGTAAACTCCTTTAAACCATGCAAAATGAGCCTTTAAACTCCTAAATAGCCTTATACCTTCACTTAGAAATTGTTAGGAGTGAACAAATGACCTCATAATCGAAGTATTGGGGGGTGTCCAAGAGTTCACGGCCGTAAACCATGGGGCTTACAACCGTAAACTCCCAAGGGGTGGTCCTAGGACTGCAAACTCCAAGGGAGTGCTCCTTTGGAACCTTAAACACCCCTCAAGCCTTGTATATTGCCTTGGAATCCCTTCTAGAGCCACAAGAGTCTTGAAAACACACAATTACACTCCTCCCATGAGTTTACGGCCGTAAACTCATGGAGGAGGTGGTCTCCCAGCCGTAAACTCACCTAAGGTGAGTTTGTGAGGAGTAAACTCCATAGTGAGGCCTAAAACTCCTTCCTTGCAACCCAATAACCTTCTAGCACACAACCATAAAGCTTTTATTCACATTAGGATGTTTATATGTGTTTAATTAGTGTTTAAATCACTAATTACTTGTAAACATATGCCTTCATATGTTACTAGGGTCATAAAGTGTGTTCAAGTCTTTACTTGGCACCAAACGCTCATCCGATACTTCCACCCGATCTACTCTTTGTAGGTGAGTTCATACCCCTTAATTAACCTTTTAAAATATTTTTACATGTTTTAGTGGGGGATACAAGTAACTGCAACAAGTTCTAGTTCCTAATCATATGTGATTTATAGCTTACAACCAAAAAGGATCTCTCTATGCTTTTATCTATTTGTCAATAAAACTGTTTTAAATATTCATCAAACGCATTTTCTAAATTAAATTGTTGTTAAACTATTTTCAAATTGTATTTAAATTACTTTTCTTTTAAACTATATCGACATCCATATATTTATATAAATAAGACTTGAAGGACTTAGGACCGATAGCTCACCTTATTTCCTGTTCTTGTTTGATTGTGGTCTTAGGGTATATTGTTATTCGTCCGAGTGTCGTTGATTTCTTACTTATATATCATATATATGGTGTTAGATATGAAAGTCTTCATCTTATATAATACATTTGTAAATCAAAGGCATGCGACTCTACACTCTATATAACTATAATATGTATAGTTAACGCTACTGCTTGACACCTCTATCACTAGGATACCCGTTATAACTACTACTATCACGAGTTTAGACACGTTTAAGAGAACCCTATCTGTACTATAAATAAAAGTTACTATACTATAATACAAGAGAATACACTAATACAGAATATAACATAGTATTCCTCTATACGACACTCTACTACATAAATACCATGTAACTGGGGCTTCCCGAAAGGAAAGCAACACTACATGTATAGATCTATACAGGACGGACGCTATTACATCCCGACTGTTAAATTACAGTCCGAGCCGGCTAGGCCCAGGGATGGCACTACAACACTAGACTACGGATGACCGGGAAGGTTATCAGAACCTCTATAATCACTCAATTCGGTTACATAAGAAATCTCATCTATATTCAAATTAACACACTAAGAACTAAAGACTAATCTAATTTCCCGAAGTAAATGAATATATATATATATATATATATATATATATATATATATATATTGAAGTTTGCAACACTACTACAATCAACCAGTAATACTTTTACTCATCTACGCAACTTGTATGAAACTTACTACCTTATTTTTAGCACTGATAGTTTCAATGAAAATACTTTTACACACTCAAAGGATTTAACTTACACATATCTAAATCTGGAAAATATAGGATTTTCTAAGGATTTCTACTACTCTCAACATTCATTTCAACTCATATATTAATTGATTGTAAACACTTTTATGCAAAATATGACACATAAAATCTTATGAACTCACCAGCTTTATGCTGATACTCGTTTTCAAAATAACTTGTATCCTCAGGTCAAAGATAGACAGGTATTGGTGCAACTTTTGAGAAGATGGAGCATATACAAGACCCATCTTTTATTTTTGTTATACTTTTGGTGTCTATTAACTGTATAGAAGACGTTTGTATTTAAATCACTATATTAATGCAATGGTTGTTGTCGCTTGTTTTTACTATTATGCAATTGTTATGATACTATACATGACGTCCTCCACCCAGAACGTATTCCGCCGTTCTCTGTTTTGGGGTGTGACAGATTGGTATCAGAGCAATGTTTATAGTGAATCAAGTATGTCAACCCATAAAAGATATACGAACTATAAACACATCGGGACTAAAACACTCTGACCAAGAATATATACTTCTAAATACTAAAATATTTAATTAAGTATGTATATACATTCACCACTACAAAGGGGTCAGTATCATACTAGAACAGAACAAAAGTATTAAGATTGTTGAACAGCACAATTAAGCTTAGAAACATATCGTCACATCTGGAGGATGTAGCCTGATCAACTACGTTTTTCCAGGAATGACTAGCATGTGCCTAAGAATGGTTGTGGTGTTGCAACAAGTCTAAAAACTTACCAACACTACCACAAGAACGTTAGAACAAGAATACTATAGGAGTATTCCGCATCCCACTAACTACATATGTGATAACAAAAAGGGTCGTTACTAGTAGGGCAATAGTTGCTAAGTGGATACACCACAGTTACATGTAACTAGGGCGCTATAGACTTAGAATATGTGACCTTTGCTTCATTTCCTGTTCTTGTTTGATTGGGGATCTGGAGTTAGGGCCGCTTATTCGAAGGACTATCTTGCTTCGGCCACATGTAATTGGTATGCACTCTGCAAGTATTGGGTCGACTAGTAACGATCATCTTATAAGTATCCTAGATCAGTACGTCTATTAACCTTTCTTTCCCTATTCTCGCGTAGATAGCATGGCTGGCTTCCACCATCCCGGCGATCCGTATTATCCAAACCAAGGCAATGGAGGATGGCTCGATGAGGAGCCAGAAGATGATCACCCGATCCTTTTGGATGATCACCATGCAGAAGGCTCTTCAGATAGCTCCAGCTCCGAGCCAGAAGTTAACAACCTACCCCCTGTAGCTCCAAACCCCAACCCCCGTCCAACATTTCAAGGTCCCACTCCCATGTGGGTAATAACCTTGAACCAATGGAGCGATGAGCAGGGTCATCCCTTACCTTTCAATGCAGACCGAAACTTCTACAACATAAGCGAAGGAGGATCAGAGGGCCGAGTCTTGCCCATCATGGTCCGAAGGATTGCCAGGAATGTCGAGCAAGCTCAAGCAGTTATTGGCCGAGTTGTGGAATTTGATGCCAACTCTAACCTCAACACTGTTCACATTCGTCAACTGGAAGAAGCTATGGATAGGACGAGGAGGACCAATGAGGATCTGCAACAACAGCTAGCTGCTTCCCGGGCCGAAGTTAGGGAACTCCGAGCGCGTCAGAGGGTTCAGGAGAGACATCTTCAGGAAATTGTTCGCCAACTGGCCGATCTTAGGGTTCACCCAATAAGTACCCGTCGTCAGTAGAAGATATATACTTATCCTTCCTCTTTTGTTTAAGGAATAGCCTTGTCTTTTCTATGCTCAGTAGAGCACTTGTCTGTAAACAATCCTAACTTTGAAAGTACTTTGCCTAGGCTCCTAGACTGCCGACATTTTCCCTTATGGTTTGATGTAAGGCCTACTGTTAGGCCACTTTTCCCGAACTTATATGACATCATTAATACCAGTAAAATTGGCAGTTACCTACTCTGTTGCTATGACTCTCTCTGATTATTGGGCTATGTTAATTTAGTCCATGAAACACTCTTATCATACTTGCAATAGACTCTTACTATTTTCAACATCTTTATGAACTTTCAGTAAAAGATGCCTCCTCGCAAGCGCCCGAACAGAGGCAGACCAACGACTCAAACTCCACCTCCACCACCTCCTCCTCCGTAGTTCAATCTGGTGTTGTTTCAGACAACTATGACCGCGGCTGTGACAGCAGCCATGGCCCAAATGAATTCTAGCGATGCTAGTGGAGCCGGAATGGGCACCAACTCCAGACATGGTGAAGTCCATCCACGTGCACAGGGGTGTACTTATAAAGATTTCATGAACTGTAAACCAACATTTTTCAATGGGGCCGGAGGAATCCTTGCTCTGTCCCAATGGATCAAAAGAGCCGAAGCCATTTTCAAAATGTGCTCATGCCCCGAAGAAAGAAAAATCAAGTTCGCTGCTGCCACCTTCACTGAAAGGGCCCTGACATTATGGAATGGCCATGTCAGTTCACTCTCTCTAGTAACAGCCAATGCCATGGGCTGGGACACACTAAAGGACCTACTGAGAAAGGAGTACTGCCCTAGAGGTGAGGTTCAGAAACTTGAGGAGGAACTCTGGAACCTCAAGATGAAGGGGACAGATATAGTGGCCTATACGGCCAAGTTCTGTGACCTGGTGGCTATGTGCCCTAACATGATCCCATCTGAGAGCAAGAAAATCGAACGATACATATGGGGTTTAGTGCCCCCGTATCAAGGAAAAGTTCCATCTTCACATCCTACAACCTTTGACAGCGCCAAAGAGTTGGCCCACAGGTTGATTGATCATGAAACTCCTTCCACTCCAGCAACAGCAACCACAACTGCCACTGCACCACCCAAATCAACTGACAAAAAGAGGAAGCGTTGAGATCAGAAGAAGGGCAAGAAAACTCAAACCTCCTCCAAAGACCAACAAATCGTGGTTGTCCATGCTGCCACCACTCCTGCTACCCATGTACCATCAAAAACCTATGTTGGGAACCTGCCCAAGTGCCCCTTCCATCACAACGACCCCTGCCGTGAATTGCACTGCACCAACTGCAGCCGGAAGGGCCATACCGTCTGGTTTTGCAGATCCCAACCCAAACCCATTTCTCAGGTCCCCGATTCGGGAGTGAGCCAAGCCTGCTATGGCTGCGGTGAGGCTGGCCATTTCAAGAAAAACTGTCCGAAGGCTGGAAATACGGGAGGAACAGGAAGACTACTCGCTATTGGCCACAACGAAGCAGTAGCGGACCCCACAGTAGTCACGGGTACGTTCCTTCTCAACAACTCTTATGCTTGTGTCTTATTCGATAGTGGTGCAAAAAGAAGCTTCATAAACCAAAACTTTAAACACTTACTTAAGCAATCCCCACAACCACTAAAAGAAACATTCGTCGTAGAAATGGCTAACGGAAAGACAGAGAGCTCTAACGAAATCTAATTAGGTTGCACCCTCACACTAGATGATCATACTTTCCCAATCGACCTCATACCAGTGTCGATTAAGAGTTTCGATGTCATTGTGGGCATGGACTGGTTGAGTCTCCATCGTGCTGATATTATGTGCTTCGATAAAGCAATCCATCTAAATCTGCTGAATAACGAAACCCTGTTAATCTACGGAGACAAACCCAGTACGAGCCTTCACATCATCTCAAGTATTCAAGCCCAGAAGTACTTACGTAAGGAATATCATGTATTCCTTGCTCACGTTGTCGATACGAGCCAGAAAACAAAAGATCTAAAAGACTTCCCCGTCGTATGCGACTTTCCCGACGTCTTTCCAAAAGAACTCCCAGGTTTACCTCCCAAACGTCAGGTTGAGTTCAGAATCGACCTAATCCCAGGAGCTACCCCCGTAGCGAAATCGCCCTATCGTCTAGCACCTGCCGAGATGCAAGAACTGTCAGGTCAACTTAACGAGCTGCTCAACAAGGGCTTTATAAGACCAAGTTTCTCACCCTGGGGAGCACCGGTCTTATTCGTAAAGAAGAAGGACGGATCATTCCGTATGTGCATCGACTACAGAGAGCTCAACAAGCTGACGGTCAAGAATCGCTACCCTCTTCCCCGTATAGACGACCTATTCGACCAACTGCAAGGGGCGAGTTACTTTTCCAAGATTGATCTTAGGTCTAGGTATCATCAGTTATGAGTACTTGAGGAAGATGTTCCGAAAACAGCCTTCCGAACTCGTTACGGAAACTACGATTTCGTAGTAATGCCATTCGGACTAACCAACGCGCCCGCAGTATTCATGGATTTAATGAATAGGGTGTGCCGTCCTTACTTGGATCGGTTCTTCATTGTCTTCATGGATGACATACTCATCTACTCTCGAAGTAAGGAGGAGCATAGCGATCACCTACGACAAGTCCTAGAAACCCTACGATCAGAGAAACTATATGCAAAGTTCTCTAAGTGCGAATTCTGGATCCGAAGAGTCGAATTCTTAGGACATGTGGTTAGCGAGGAAGGAATCCACGTGGACCCATCTAAGATTAAAGCTATCGAGAACTGGTCAGCACCGAAGACGCCTATAGAAATTCGTCAATTTCTAGGCCTTGCTGGCTACTACCGCATATTCATTTAGAACTTCTCTTGGATTGCGAAACCCCTCACTACATTGACTCAGAAAGGCATGACATATGACTGGGGAGAGAAACAGGAGAAGGCATTCCAAACCCTGAAACGAGCCCTATGCACCGCACCGGTATTGTCCCTTCCCGAAGGGACATATGATTTCGTGGTGTACTGCGATGCATCAAACCAAGGGCTCGGTTGTTTCCTGATGCAACGAGGTAAGGTCATCGCCTATGCCTCGAGACAACTAAAGACACACGAGATTAACTACACCACGCACGACCTCGAGTTAGGAGTGGTCGTATTCGCTCTAAATATCTGGAGACATTACCTGTATGGTACGAAGAGCACAATATACACTGACCACAAAAGCCTCCAACACATACTGAACTAGAAGGAGCTCAATATGAGACAACGACGGTGGGTCGAACTACTCAATGATTACGACTACGAGATTCGTTATCACCCGGGAAAAGCCAATGTAGTAGCAGACGCCCTAAGTAGAAAAGAGTATTCTGGTCGAAGGGTCAAGTCGTTAACAATAACTATCCATTCGCATCTATCCGCATAGATTAAGGAGGCTCAGCTCGAAGCTTTAAATCCTGAGAATGTGGCGGGAGAATCCATACGTGGAATGGATAAGAACTTGGAGGTCAAGGGTGACGGAGCCTATTATCTCATGGACCGAATCTGGACGCCGCGTCACGGTGGTTTCAGAGACTTGGTCATGAAGGAAGCACACAACACTCGATATTCCGTTCACCTAGGTTCGGATAAGATGTATCTGGATCTCAAAAAGTTATTGAAACGACCCAAAAATTTCATTTTTAATATAACCGAAAATCGTAAATCTGAGTATCATCTAATAAAACCATACACTGTGTATCTCAAACCATACTCAATACTGTAAGAAAACTGAGTCACAACTGTATCGAAACATATCTAAGAAAAACTGTATCAACTCCCAGGACAAAAACTAAAGTTGTGGTGTGTGCGATGCCATCATCCCGAGCTCTTCCCTTTGCTTGCAGAAGTACCTGAAACCAAAACTAAAACTGTAAGCACGAAGCTTAGTGAGCTCCCCCAAACTACCACATACCATGCAATAACATATAAAGCACATATTGGGGCCTTGCCCCCTCCATCGGACCGAAGTCCGAAGTTGACTGACTGGGACCTTGTCCCCTCCATCGGACCGAAGTCCGAAGCTGACTGACTGGGACCTTGTACCCTCCATCGGACCGAAGTCCGAAGCTGACTGTCTAGGACCTTGTCCCCTCCATCGGACCGAAGTCCGAAGCTAACTGACTGGGACCTTGTCCCCTACATCGGACCGGAGTCCGAAGCTAACTGACTGAACATAGCATAGCATAACATGTCAACTAGCATAAACACATACATCCTGTCTGAGTCACGGAGGCGTCAAACATACCAAATACTGTATTGGACCGGAGTCCTGAAACTACTGCTAACTGAACGGGTCGGCATTGTGGCCTTAGACCCTATTCCTACTGGAAGGAAACTCACCTCGTGAACTGGCTGCTGTGTGTATGACTCTGGAAGCTAACTGCTGCTGCTCCGGTATCTCCCCGGCTACAAATGCATAACACACTCAATCAAACGCTAATCACTGCACTGGGGTAAAATGACTCTTTTACCCTTGGTCAAAGTCAACTCTCCTGATTAAAGTCAACTCTCCTGGTCAAAGTCAACCCACAGTTGACCTGAGTCGCCGAGTTGGGCCGCCAACTCGTCGAGTCCCTATTCTCACTTCTCAACCCTACTCGCTGCTACTCGTCGAGTATGGCATCAACTCGACGAGTTCCCTTTCGAATCTAAAACTTCAGGCAATCTGCATCCGACTCGCCGAGTCGTATGAACAACTCGACGAGTTGTTCTTCGGGCTAAGAAGATTGCCTTGGACTCGCCGAGTTGTATGAACAACTCGCCGAGTCCCTCCATTACTGAGTCTGACCTCAAACTTGCTGAGTCCACTCTACCACTCACTGGTCCCACTCGGCATCACTCAAAAAGGGGAAAATCAGGGACTAGCGACTCGACTCGCCGAGTCGTTTTCCGACTCGCCGAGTCGCTTGCATGCAGCAACTCTAAACTCGATTCTGCTTGAATCCAGTGTATAAAACTTATAGATCTGGACTCCCTTAACTCGATTAGCACGTAAAGATTCTATCTTTATGTGCCCATATGCATCCATGAAGATAAAATGGCTCAAAAAGCATAATAAAGGCTAGATCTAGGGTTTTCATGCAAAGTATCTTCAAAAAGGCAATAGATCTGGGCTCTACAACTCCTAAATGAACAGATCTAAGGATATCTCGACCTATTAGGGCATCCATACAATCATAAGGCTTGAGAAAAGCATCAAACTAGTTCTAGAAGAGTTCTAATGGAGGTTTAAAGCATAAAAGGGGAGGAAATCCGAAGAATACCTCAATGAACTCTGATTTGCCCTTGGATCTTTGCTCTACACCTCTTCTCCTTGCTCCTTTCTTCTTCTTCTTCTTCAAGCCTTCACAATTTCACACAAGAACACTTAGATCACTCAAGGATGGATTAGGGTTTTCTCACAGCTCTCTGAGGGGTGAAGGAGGCGAGATTGGGGGCTATAAGGTTGTTTAAATAGTGAGCAACCCAGGGATTTAGGGTTTCTTCCAGGCAGGAAGACTCGCCGAGTCCCGAATATGGACTCCCCGAGTCGCCGACTAACACGTGCTCGAAACCCCGTCCCTACTCGGCGAGTCAAGCTATGAACTCGCCGAGTCCCTCTTGCAAACTTCTAATTAAATACTATGGAATCATCGTACCGAAGACGGGTCGTTACAATTCTCCCCCACTTGTCTCAGACTTCGTCCTCGAAGTCTGCTACAGCTGAATCAACAAATATATCCGAGTAGTGCTCTCTCATCTCCTCCTCAGCCTCCCACGTCCACTCAGACCCCTTCCGGTGTTGCCACTGCACCTTCACTAACTGAATTTCCTTGTTCCTCAAGGTCTTTGTCTTCCGGTCCAGAATCGTGATCGGCCTCTCAATATAATTCAGGCTGCTATCAACCTGAATATCCTCTAGGGGAACGACTGCTGACTCATCCACCAAACACTTACTCAACTGAGACACATGGAAAGTGTTGTGGATCTCACTAAGCTCCTCAGGAAGATCCAACCGATAAGCAACCCGACCCACCCGGGCCAAAACCCTGAAAGGACCAATAAACCTGGGACCCAACTTGCCCCTCTTTCGGAACCTGATGACACCCTTCCAAGGTGAGACCTTCAGAAGGACCATATCACCCACCCGGAACTCCAAGTCTGAACGCCTCCTGTCGGCGTAGCTCTTCTGCCGACTCTACGCAGTCTGCAGTCTACTATGGACCTGCTGGATCAACTCGGTCGTCTTGAGCACCACCTCTGTGCTCCCAATGACTCGCTGACTGACCTCGCCCCAACAAATTTGGGTCCTACACTTCCTCCCATAAATCATCTCAAAGGGGGGTCGATCAATGCTCGCATGATAACTGTTGTTATACGAAAATTCCGCTAACGGAAGATACGTATCCCAACTGCCACCGAAATCTAGAACACATGCCCTGAGCATGTCCTCGAGAGTCTGTATCGTCCTCTCGCTCTGCCCATCCGTCTGAGGGTGGAAAGCAGTGCTAAAATGGAGACGAGTACCCATCTCGTCATGAAACCGCTTCCAAAATCTGGATGTGAAACAGACATCTCGATCTGACACCACCGATACCGGCACTCCATGACGTGCCACAATCTCATGCACATAGATATCGGCTAACTTTTCTGCCGATATACTCTCCTGGATCGGGATAAAATGAGCACTCTTCGTCAACCGATCCACTACTACCCATATCGAATCTACTCCTCGTGCGGTCCTGGGAAGCTTGGTAACAAAATCCATGGTGATGTCCTCCCATTTCCACACGGGAATGTCTAACGGCTGCATCTTGCCGTGAGGCCTCTGGTGCTCCGCCTTGACCTTCCTGCAGGTCAGGCATCTCTCAACATACCAGGCGACGTCCTGCTTCATGCAGGGCCACCAATAATCGGGTCGAAGATCTCTATACATCTTCATCGCCCCTGGGTGGATAGAAAATCGAGACTTATGAGCCTCATCCATCAACACCTGTCGTACCCCACCCCAGTACAGTACCCACACTCTCTCGTGAAGCGTCAGCAACCCTCGACTGTCATAATCAAACGAGGCTACTCGGCCCACTATCCTCTCAGACTTTTGCCTCTCCTCCTTGAGGCCCTTGTTGGATTAATGTCTAAGTCCATAACTATAATTGGTAAGACTTTGCCCGACCCGGCATGGTCCATTTGGGTTGCATACCATCATGCACTTGGATAGACTATAATGAGAGAAATAAGACACTTATGGTTATTAATATATTATAAGTTCTAGTATATTAATAATAAGAATAATAAGATTATTTAATTAGTATTGATCAAGAATTAATCTAGGATTAATTAAGTGATCAAAAGAAGACTAATTAAATATATGGGTTGATTATGTAAATCATCCATACTTGTAAAGTGGGCTAATGCTCCATGGATAATCAAGTTGGGCTAAAACCCATAGGATGGTCCATGGATGCTCCATGGTGTATTTGTACCCATGGATCATGGAAATGAAAGGCCATGTCAATTAGGGTTTACATGGTGTAACCCTAACTATATAAGCATCTTATTCTTGACCAAAATTGCTCACTAGTGTGTGAAGAAAAAGGGCTAGCCGATTTCATGAGTTGTAGAGTTCTCTCAAGTTATTCTAAGTGTTTTGGTGATTGTGATTCCATTTGAGGCTTCCACACTATTGGGGCTAGGCACTCAAGCTTCATGAAGACTTTCTACATCAAGAGGTATGTATTCTATCTTGTTACATTCACTGTTTTTGTATGCTAGATTAGGATAATACCTTGGAAGTTCTTATTTGCATGTATAATAGAGAAAACATAGATCCAAGGTATTTAGGGTTGCATGTACACTTAGGAGTGTTAGAATGCTCAAAACCCAACAGTGGTATCAGAGCCTATGCTTGTTTTCTATTATACTTGATGCAAATTGCT
This sequence comes from Lactuca sativa, assembly GCF_002870075.4. Lineage (NCBI taxonomy): Eukaryota > Viridiplantae > Streptophyta > Magnoliopsida > Asterales > Asteraceae > Lactuca > Lactuca sativa. The sequence continues at coordinate 112,987,941 of NC_056623.2, forward strand.
GAAAAATGCTGAAAAACTCGATTTTCTGGCTTTCTGGGCAATGGACTCGCCGAGTCCACTGATGAACTCGCCTAGTCCATGAGTAAAATCATCCTACTCGCCGAGTAGGTTCATGCACTCAACGAGTAGGAGCCCCCGACAGCATATATTCGACGTTTTTGGCTAGAAATGGACTAGGAACATTACCCTAAGTTGTTTTTGAACTTATAAACTTGTTTTTGATGTGGTAATGTTCATGCTAATCCAATTTCAAAGATAATTGTCAATAGATTCATGTTTTGTATTAGTTTAAGGTTTAGACTAATTACATGAAAAAGTTTGATTTGAATTATCTTGTTCTTATGAGTTGCTTAGATTAATAGGAAAGTTATGTGAAATTAGTGTTTTCAATCCAAATTAATCTAAGAGTTGATTCTAAAATGTGTTTTTGTAACTTGTCCTCAAGTTATATGAAAAGTCACATTTAAGTTTCATAAAACTCATAAAAGTTGGCAATGGTTACAAAAGATGAAGAGTCTTGTCCTTAAGTTATGGAGGTTCAAGAGTCACTTCATTAATAAATAAATAAATAAAGTGTAACCTTAATTAATTTCATAAGTTATAAAATAAAGAAAAGTTAATTCTTTTATTAGTTTAAAGTCTTCCATAACTTGTCCTCAAGTTATGGAACTTGAAGAGTTTTTGGATTAAAACTACTTTAAACACATAAGTTATGGAATTAATTAGTTTTGAATAGTTTCAAAACTTGCCCTCAAGTTTTGGAATTT